>NW_005879351.1:0-7032 GCF_000147115.1 Myotis lucifugus | reverse complement strand
CAGCCCTATGAGTGTGTGCCTGTTTCCTCATATCCTTGATAACACAGTGTGATAGCAGACTTCTGGATCTTGACCATCTGGAAGGTGAAAATAGTGCCTCAGTATCCTATATAATAAAAGCCTAATATGCTAAGTGTCTGGTCATCCGTTCAACCAATCAAAGCATAATATGTTAATGATATGCTAAGGCCGCTCAACGGCTCGCTATGACATGCACTGACCACCACGGGGCAGATGCTCCAACAAAGATTAGCTTGCTGATGGGGTCTGGCCAATTGGGACTGAGGGAGATGGGCCGGACATGCCTTGGAGCCCTCCTGCGGTCCCTCCTCGGCTGGCCAACCTCCCTCATCCCTCCCTGGCCCCAATCGTGCACCGGTGGGGTCCCTTTGCCTGGCCTGCGCCCTCTCACAATCTGGGACCCCTCGGGGGATGTTGGAGAGCTGGTTTCGGCCCGATCCCGCCAGGCCGAGGGACCCCACTGGTGCATGAATTCGTGCACTGGGCCTCTAGTAGTTTAATAATGTGTACTTCTCTTATAAGTAAGGATGAACATCTTTGCCTAACTTGAAAGAACTCTTTGTATTTCTTATTCTGTGAACTGTATGTTTATATCCTTTGCCCATTTTTCTATTGTTATTTTTTCTTATTGATTTGTTATAAATCTTTACATACTAATGATGCTAGTCTTTTTTTCCTGAAATATGAATCACAAATATATTTACCAGTTTGCTCTTTGTGGTTTTTTTTTTTATTTAGTCACCCTCCACCACCATGCAGAATATTTTTATGTAATCAAATATCCAGATCTTTATCTTTTCTGACTTGAGGGTTCTATATTAAACTTAAAGAGGCTCTTCCCAAAATAGGTATTTTTTAAATCCTTCCATGTTTTTATCTATTTGCCTACGAATTTATATTTGATATATCTGGAATTTATCTTGGTGGAAGGTATAAGGTAAAAAACTAGGCTTACTGGTATTTTCCAACTTGCCATTTGCTTGCCTCAACACCATTTTTCATTCTTTTTTTTTTCTTTATGTTTGTTAATCCTCACCCAAGAATATTTTTCCATTGATTTTTAGAGAGAGTGGAAGGGAGGGCGAGAGACAGAGAGACACATCGATTGGTTGCCTCCCACAGGTGCTCCCACCAGGGCTGGAAATTGAAGTTGCAACCAAGATATGTGCCCTTGATGGGAATCAAACCCATGACCCTTTGATCCACGGGCCAATGCTCTATCTACTGAGCCAAATCAGTTAGGGCTCAACACCATTTTTTGTTGAATAACACATCTTTTCATTAACGCTTTGAAAAATTACTACTATATATTAAATTATCTCATGAATTTAGGTCTATTTCTGGACATTATTTCATTCCACACACCAGTTTGTCAAGTCATGCACCGACGCCATGCTGTTTTTAAAACTAGTTTTATTTCTGCATTATGAAATCTGGAAGCGCTTGTTCCCTCCTATTACTCTCCCCACCAAGTTCTCATGACTATTCTTGCTTGCTTAGGACATTGAAGTCAGCTTGTGCAGTACCCCCACATAAATAGCCTTTTTGTTGGAGACATGAGAAGTTGATAGAATGATATAGGAAAAATTGAATTTTAAGATGTTAAGTCTTTATCCAAGAGCGTGGTGTTTTTCCTTTTTTTTTTTTTGCTATTCTTTTTAAGTCTGCCTTCATGCCTGGCAGCAGATTCTTTTAATGCTCACCCCAGGAAGGAGAGTCCCTCTAATGAGGTGCTGGCAGGACAATAAGCTCCCCGAAGAGCTAGCCAGACAAAGCAAGACTATGGCTTAATGGATGTAGATTCTAATCTTTGAGAATCACCTTTCTCTTTATTTAAACACTAGAGGCCTGGTGCATGAAATTTGTGCGTGGGAGGGGGGTCCCCTCAGCCCAGCCTGCATTCTCTCCAATCTGGGACCCCTCGGGGGATGTCGGACTGCCGGGATCTGGCCTAAACCGGCAGTCGGACATCCCTCTCACAATCCGGGACTGCTAGTTCCTAACTTCTCACCTGCCTGTCTGCCTTATCACTCCTAACTGCCCCCCTGCCAGCCTGGTCGCCCCTAACTGCCCCCTACCCCTGCCGGCCTGGTTGCCCCCAACTGGCCCCCCTGCCGGCCTGGTTGCCCCACTCAGCCTGCTGTTCAGTCATTTGGTCGTCCCTCACTAACCCCCCTGCTGGCCTTGTCGCCCCATGCAGCCTGCTGTTTGGTCGTTACTGTTACTGTGATGGCATCCCAGACAATTTGCATCTTCCTCTCTTATTAGTATAGATACACAGTTGATGGTTTTGCATCTGTGTGACCATATTAGTAATATATAAATAACATTTGCAAAATTATTCTGCATGGTTTATCCCTTTGGATATGATAGAGTCCAGCAAGATAACTTTTTGGCCTATAGCATCGTGGTCTCTCTCTCTCTCTCTCTCTCTCTCTCTCTCTCTCTCTCTCTCTCATATTTAATTTTTACTTAACTTTTTAAAACAAATGTTTTATTTTTGGAAAAATTTTAAATTTACAGAAAGTTTCCAAACATTTAGATTTGCAGAAAATGTTCTTATTCTTCCTTCACCCCATTTGCCCTAATGTTAATATTTTAAATAACTGTAGGGCATTTGTCAAAACTGGGAAATTAACATTGGTACATTACTTTTAACTAAACTCCAGACTTTATTCAGGTCTCATTAGTTTTTCCATTCATGTCGTTTTTCTGTTCCAGGATCCAGTCAGGAAACCACCTGGCACTTGGTAGTATTGCTCTTTGATTAACCCACAGAGGAGGCAGCAGCCTTGCTCTTCCCGGCTTCTGGGGTTAACCACATGGACTCCTGTCCTATGTCTGGAGGGCAACACTCATGACCACAGAATCTGATCATTCAATTGCGTGATGCAGCCTTCCTACCCTACATGTTCCTTTCTGTATTGGCAGCATTCCATTAACTTAACCTAAATGTGTGTGTGTGCGCCTATGTGTCATATAAAGACAAATCAACATTTCTTTATGCCTCTGCAATGTCGGTCTTTCAAATGTGACTGATAAGGTTGATATACGTATTTTGATGAAACCATTGCTAGTTAAATCAATAAATGGGTTTTCATATTGTCCACATCTGCCTAATCTACAAAGATAAGCAGTATGGTTTGGCTCAGTGGTTAAAAGCATGGGCTCTTACACATCTGGTTCAAACCTCAGACACTTACTCAAGACACGGTCTGTGTCTTCTTGGGTAGGTTACTTCATGTCTCTGAGCTTCGGTTTCATCTTCTGTAAAATGGAGTCATTTGATCATAGAAACCCCTAGAGATAATGCATGCAGAGACCTTAGTACAATACAAATTTCTAATAAAAGGTAGTTTTCATACACTGGCCATCTCCCACCTTCCCTGTTCTCAAATAAACTTTATATCCAACACATCCCTCGGGACCGCAGCTTGGAATTTAGCAACATCATTGTTATGCTCTGAAGGAGCATGTGTGGGAAGTAGGTTCAGTACTAAGGGTGATGCCAAGTACAGATTCCAGTCTCTCCTCTTTCTATGCATTGCTCTTTCTCCTGTGTTCAGCGTGGGCTGCTGGTGGGCAGGAGGGAAGTGGCTCAGATACACACGGAGGAGCGTGGAGCAGGGAGAATGTCTTTCCTCCTCTCAGGTGGTTCTGTGTGTGTGGCTGCAGCGCTGGAGTGTCTGCCCAGATGGCCATTGCCAAGAAGCCGGGTGGCCCAGGCTGGGTGTAGTTCCCAGGCCTGATGCTGGGTGAATCTCGGGCTGGCTGTGGCTCTGGGGCCCCTTCGAGTGCTTCCGCTAAGGGTCACTTTGGGTCCTCTGGATGCCACTTCCAGGCTCTGCTGCCAAAGAGAAATGTTCTTGTTCACTGAGGCATTCAGAAAAGGCCAGAGAACAGGGGGAGGGCAGGGGCAAGCTCCTTGGTCTGCTCTGCAGAACATCCCGAGCCACAGGGAGAGATTCTAGCCCAGGGTCTTTCTGGGATATTTACTGTAATTAACATTTTTCAGTCAATGCTATTACCTCTGCAAAACTTGACACATTTTGCAATATGGAAATAAGTATTCTTGGCTTTACATATAAAGGCCTCCATTACAGCTCACAACTTTCTTTACCTGGAGGTGATGCTAATGATTTCATCTTCTTTTTTAAATCTTCTTTTTTCTATCATGGTTATAAAATCCTGACACACACACACACACACACACACACACATATATGTATATATATATATGTGTGTGTGTGTGTATATATATATATATATATATGTATATGTATATATATAATTTCAAGTTCTGAGTGGAAAATTTCTTTACTAGGAAAATAGAACTTTAAGTTATAAAGTTGTTCTCTTTTCTAATGATGTGTCCTTAATAATGTTTGGAAATATCTCATAGACAACAATACATAGCCTCCCTCAAGCCTATTTAGCAACAAAATAATCCAAAAACGCAGTGATAAATAATCTACATGCCTATGGCATTCTTGTACATACACATTCTGTTCTGTTTCGGGGTCAGAGACGTGAGAAGACGAAAGGTTGATTTTCAGTATATTATGTCCTTGCAGAATGGACTGACACATTTTTCTCTCTGCCTGGGTATATTTCATACAGGATACTGCTTTACATTTTTACTGCTTCTCAACAAAGCTGGAATATGGATCTTTACATCTTTGCATATGGATGTAAATTAGCCCTACAGTGCGATAGAGAAGAAAAAAGTCTGAGACATTACTCACACTGCTTTCTTTTTCTTCTTTCAGGAAAACCTGTGCAGCTATTAAGGTGACCTCTCAACACAGAGCAGAGTAAGAGAAGACAGGATTTCAGGAAGAATAGCTGTTTACCATCAAAGCGAACTTGGTTCCACACAGACATGGTACATTATACACAAAGGCAGAGGTAAATGCTTCATGGTTTTTACGAGTAATTTGCTGTGCTTATATAAATGCACTAGAGCCTCTAAAATTCATACTGATCATATTACTTGCTTGTCTATCGTTAAAAAAAAGTCCCAATAATCAAATGTAATTTTAAAAAGTCAGTTGTCTGGATCCCACCTCCTCTCCCGGCACCCAAATAGCCTGATGCTTCTGTTGTGGCAACATCTATGTATCCGAGGGAACTGATTTATTCGATGTGATGAATGCCAGTTTGGTGATGCCATATAATAAAAATTGACCAGCCGTCCATTTATCAAAGTGTCTTTCTCTGCTCAGTTTTAAAAAGCAGGGATTTCACTTGAAGTGATATATTTGTCGGGTTAATTTATATTTTATAAATATGTGAAATTATTAATTTATTCTATCTGTAGCATGTGCGGACCCTGAAGCTTATGGCAGTGCTGTTATCTGTTGTAGGGATGCAAACATGCTCTTTGATGTGTTATTCTCGGGGACTGGGAGGATAAAGATGGAATACTCATTGGGCCCAGCTCCCCGGATCGGCTGAAAATGCAGCAGCGGGTTGTGTGTATTTCCACAGAGCAGGCTCATCACTTTCTAATCTGTACCGTGTTGTAGATAACAGGATTCTCCAAGGAGTAGCAGCCTCGGCCATTTTTGCCCTCTGTCCCTCTAGGATGGGCACCGGACATGGCCCGTCCGTAAACGTCTCTTCCTGTACATGCTTGCCCCCATAAATTGCCCAGTGCTCGCTGTGTGGAAAGAGGTGCACTACCCAGGAACAATGACCCATGTGAATACAAGACGCTGTCTGTAAATAATCACATACAATGCCAGCGAGTGTCACATCTGTTCTAAGTGTTTTATTTCTATTAGCTCGAACCGCACAGCAGCCCTGTAAGACAGGCTTCCAAGTATTTCCAATTTACAGATGAGGAAACTGAGGCGCAGAGTGGTTACCCATGTGCCACTCTTATTCTCTGGCACCGACTCTGTGTTGTTTCAGTGGATGCGCTCTCAGCATTGAGATTTATTTTTGGTTTGGAGCTGAGGACCTTATTCTTTAACTTACTAATTCATTCTTTCAGCCAACAAATAGGTGTTGAGAGATTGTATGAGCCAGGTACTGTGTTAGGTGATGAGGATACAAAGATGAATATAACCCAGACGCGCTTCATTATTATTATTTTATTTTTATTTGAAAAGAAATTAACATGAAAGCATTTTTGTGGGTCCCTGGGTATTACGTTGTGCCCAATGGATAAGCCAGTCCTATTTCCAAATAAGTGACATAGTGGGGAAAAAATCAGGAGAGGACGGCATTGTTTTGATCTGAACGAAGGATCTTAGGGATTCCAAGTCAGCCAAAAAGATGATGCTAAGTGGTCAGCTTCCAGGACAAGGGGAAGATAGGATGGGCAGCTGAATAAAGACCAGAGTGCAGTGGGCAGGAAGGGGGGCAGGTGCATAGTGAGAGAGACTGGAGATTCCCTTTTATCTAACGCCAGCTGTGGAGTTTGGGAGGAGACTGCTAAAAGGCACTGTGCAGAGACCTACATGGGCCAGGGAAGGGCCCAGGGGGAAGGTGGGATAGGGGCCAGGACCCTGCGAGCCAGAGAATAGAGCGGCAGAGCCTGGGTAATGGCAGGTACAGGCCAGGACTGTGCAAGGCAGTCAGGAAAGACACACTGAGGCAGGAGGATGTGGTCCCATGAATTAGAACAGCGGTTCTCAACCTGTGGGTCGCGACCCCTTTGGCGGTCAAACGACCCTTTCACAGGGGTCGCCTAAGACCACCCTGCATATCAGATATTTACATTACGATTCATAACAGTAGCAACATTACAGTTATGAAGTAGCAACGAAAATAATTTTATGGTTGGGTCACAACATGAGGAACTGTATTTAAAGGGCCAGAAGGTTGAGAACCACTGCCCTATAGTGTGGTGCCTATTGCTTATAGATGCCCTTACAGCGAGAGCCGTGGACATGAACGAGGGTCTACCAATCAGATGTGTTTATGAGACTTGAATTCTGACCCGAGTTAAGTTGGGAGATAGCAGGGTAAACGGCAAAGGAGCAAAAGACGGAAGAGCACGCC
>NW_005879350.1:0-7033 GCF_000147115.1 Myotis lucifugus | reverse complement strand
TAAATTATGTCTTCAGTGACTGCTTCCTGCTGACAAGAGCTGTGGTCCTGGCCTACATAGGGCATGGAGGTCTCTCTGATCTAAGGAAAACAAGGGAATGGGATTTGAGACTGGAACAGAGAGGCTGTTAGCAAATTCTTCCAAAATAGGGGGTAGGCTAGAATCCCTGAAGCATCATTCATCATCTTATTATGCAATTGTATCATTCCAGAAGTGAAGCTGGCAGACTGCTTCTCATATTTCATTGACTCAATTAATGCAGTCCTAAAAATAAGTCAGTTCAGTTAAATTGTTAAGTCTCATTTCAGGAGGCCAAGATGCAGATGGGCTCCCAAAGTGAGACCTATACTGTGTAAACAAGCAGTCTGATATTGAATAAGAGGTATGCCTATGAAAACAGAAGGAAAACAAAGGTTAATGATCACAGCAAATTATAAAAGGTTTTGATTCTGTAAGACTTGTCAGTCCAGAGATTTTTAGATGTAAGGGTAGTTTCTTTCGCTAGAATGAAAGCAAGCAGTGACCATCTGATCTTCCTTATCTGCAGTTTGGATATCTCTGGTGATTAAACTCTACATGGTTTACATAACATCGGTCATTAAGATTGTTTAACTTTGAGCTGTCTCAGGTCCTTTGGCTGTAATTTGCAAGTGCAAAGCTCAGAAAGAAAATTTTAGTTCTCAATAATTTCAAGTCAAAAGATGGGGGAAAATGAAACATCAGTTTGGAAGAATACTAGAAAAAAAATCAGGATCCAATTCAGTTTCTAGGTGAAAAATAAAACTTTAGAGGCTAATATTCACAGCTGTGTATTATAGATTCTATTTTTATTTTTATTTATTCACAGTCAGGGCTAGATTCTATTGAAACATAATTTCCCCCCCTAAAATCACCCTAATTTTTTTTTATCAAAGATAGCCAAATCAAGACTATTTACTTCATTAAGTCCAATTTCCATTTAGACTTACTTGCATAAAACAAGAATAGTAATTGATCATAAAGGCTCTCTTAAATCTGCTTTGCTGGAATCTCATAAGGAACCTCCAGATTGAACTTTAATTAGCCTCTCAGGGCAAAGAAGCCAAACCACATAGTTATCATCGTTTGCCTGAAATACCTATAGATTTGGGTGAATTCCTCAAGTTCTGGGGGTTCCCAAAATGTCTTGAGGTTCTTTCTTTCTGTCTCCTAGGAAGAGACTGCCATGAACCATGTGAATAAGCAAGGTACCAGGCCATCTCGAAGGGGTTTTTATTGGCTTCCAAAGTCAATCTTAATTTATAACTTAAATCTTTCTTGTGACATCCAGAGTCTAGGCATGTCTCTCTACTTACAATCTATTTTAGACTATCTCTTTTCTAGTGTTACAGTATAAATGTTTAGTATCCTATATAATAAAAGCCTAATATTCAAATCGACCGAACGGCGGAACAACTGGTCGCTATGATGCGCAATGACCACCAGAGGGCAGACACTCAACACAGGAACTGCCCTCAGCCCGCAGGCCCCAGGCCAGCAAAGGCGGGTGCCCCCCTCTCCCATAGCCCTGCCAGTAGCCCCACAGATTGGCCCTGATCGCCGGCCAGGCCTAGGGACCCTACCCATGCACAAATTTCGTGCGTCAGGCCTCTAGTATAAAATAAGGAACAGATCAACAAAGAAACAAGTTGAGTTATAACATTCCTTCTATTTTTGAAGACATCAAGTGGTTTTAAAAAACATGATTTTAAGAAGGGAAGAGAGTTTGGCAGAAGGCCATTTATAAAGTTGCCCCAAACCCAAAATGTACCCTTTGAAAGTTGGCACTGGTAGGACAGGCATATAGATATCTATGCTCTATTATAAAGAATAATCCCATATATCTGCATCATCCTGATGTTTTTGTGTGTTAAGATTAGTTTGAGTCAAAGAAACAACCTCGTTGGTACTAGCTTTTTGGTATTTTGGGCATAGGCCAGCTCCTAATTTAGGGAATCAAGCTGTTGCATACATGTTTTAGATTTTGAATAGGTTCAAAATTTTCCATATTTATTCCAGGATCTCTAGAGCAGTAATGTCTGATAGAACTTCCCATATTGATGGAAAGGTTCTAGATCTATACTATCAAATATGGTAGTCACTAGCCTCATGGAACTATTTAGCAATTGAAATGTGGCTAGTTGTATTTGGGGAACTGAATTTTAAATTTCATTTGATTTTAATTACTCTAAAATTAAAATTAACTAGCCTTATGTGGTTCGTGGTTATCATATTGGGAACAGCATGGTACTATCATCTAGGCCAGCGGTTGCCAACCGGTGGTCCGCGGACCACTGGTGGTCTGGTCCGTGAGGTACGAAAGGTTGGCGACTGCTGATCTAGGCTATATCAACCCACTTACTGCCACTTCACTAGGCAACCTTGACTGCCAGGGAGTTAGTCTTTCAATACTTCTGCCTTGCACAATGCTCTTTTTGTAACACTCATTATAGTCAGAGAACACAGTCAGTATAATTTACTGAATTTATAGAGATTTGTGACTAAAATATGATAAACTTTTGGAAATGTTCTATGGATGCTAGAAAAGAAACAGTTTCTCTTTGCAAGGTACAAAATTCAATATGTATTATTCATATATAATATTTTTTTGGTCTTATTTATTCAAATCATAAAGTCATATTAAAGTCTTCCAGTTGTGTTTTTTTTCTCCTGGTATTCCTAACAGTTTTTAACTTTATATTTTTTGATGTTACATTAGATTTGTTTATTCATTATAGATTTACTCCTTTATCACAATAAGCAGGCCTTCTGTATCTTGTTTAATGTTTTTTACTTTGAAATTGACTTTCTTATATAAATGTCATTCCTCCCCCTTCCCCCAATGTTGTTTCCATTTTTTTGATACATATTGACTGGCAATGACTCAACCTAGTGTTCTTTGCACTTTTGAAGCTAATTTTTATTTTTATTACAGTACTAGTTTTAAAAGTCAAAGAGTGGTTAAAGAGTAAATAAAAAAGGGCTCCAACATTACCTTCTCCCTCTCCCCCACTCCTATCCCACTTCATTTCTTCACAAGTGGCCACATTCACTGAGTTGTTTCTTCTACTATTTACTTCCACATTTCTATCTAGATTAATTGAATAATTCCATGACCTGAATGGGCCCTGATTTTTATTCTGGGCTGCCTATCCAATTACAACCCTAAAGATGACAGGGAGACTCAGAGCATCTGAGAGTGGCAATTCCCCGACCATGTCATGCCAACTCAGCAGTGCTTTCAGCAGTGAAAGTCCTAATGAGATGTGAAAGTCCTAATGAGATGTGTAGAGTCGTTACCCAAGGACTCTCACTACTACAATAAGCTGCTGAAGAAGTTGGCCCCTCCAACTTGCCACTTTGCTGTCTGGGGGGCCAGAGGTGCAGTACTCGCCCTGAGGACCATCAACCCAATTGCCCAGAAAGGACCTGGAATCTTGAAGCAGGGAATCGGTCTTTGTGAAATATAATGGTCCCATCTATTTTAAACTAGAGAAATTGGACATCAAGCCAATACTGCTCAGGTTCTGGCAGAACTGAAGGAATATATCACAGAGGTGGATGCTGACTTTGTTCTTTGCGCGAAGTGGTGCAGGCCATGGGACGGTGTGCCATCAAGGTGGAGCAATCTGCAGAACTTTGTGTCATCACATTGCTTGATCTCATCCAGACCAAAGCAAATTATGTGGTCCAAGAGGCGATTATCGTTATCAGGGACATCTTCCACAGATACCCTAACAAGTATGAAACCATCATGGCCACTGTGTGGGCATTTACACTCGTTGGATGAGCCAGACGTTCAAGCCACTAAGATTTGGATTGTGAGAGAATATGCTGAAAGCACTGACAATACGAATGAGAGCTTCCTAAGGGTGTTCACTCTGCTGACTGCCAGAGGTAAGCCGTTCCTCAAGAAACCATCAGAAACACAGGAGCTGGTACTGCAGGTCTTGAGTTTGGCAACACAGGGTTCTGATAATCATGACCTCTGAGATAGGACTATATTTATTGGAGGCTTCTCTCTATGGACCCTGTCACAGCCACAGAAGCAGTCCTGTCTGAGAAGGCACTGACCTCTGAGAAGTTAGATCTCATTGAGCCAACTTTGCTGAATGAGCTAATCTGCCACATTGGTTCTTTGGCCTCTGTGTACTATAAGCCTCCCAATGCTCTTGTGGAAGGAAGTCATGGACTCCATTGCAAACACTTGCCAGTGCATCAAAGAAGCACTGATGCAGGTAGCAGCCCTGTTGGCACCACCACCGTGAACAGCCTTGAGTTATTCTCTTCTCAAAGTGACCTGAGGGGCCTTTTAAACCTTGACCTTGGTCCCCCAATCAATGTGCCACAGGTGTCCTCCATGCAAAGGGGAGCAGTGGATCTCTTGGCAGTGACCTTGGTGGGAGGCAAGGGAGGAAGTCCAGCAGTGGGACAGTCCTTCATCCCATCATCCGTGTGTGCAACCTCTGTTCCTTCACCTACTCCTGTTGTGGTCAGCAGTGGTCTGAATGATCGATTTGAACTCTACAGGGATAGGTATGGCACATGATGGGTATGTGGCTCCTAAGGCTGTCTGGCTGCCTGCAGTCAAGGTTAAAGGCTTGGAGATTTCCGGAACATTTACTCATCAGCAAGGATACATCTATATGGAAATGAACTTCACCAACAATACTCTGCCGCACATGATAGACTTTGCAATCCAGTTTAACAGGCATAACTTCTCCCTCTCAACACCTTGGGCCCAGTCATGAAAATAGAACCGCTAAATAACCTGCAGGTGGCTGTGAAAAACATCGATGTCTCCTACTTCAGCTGCCTTATCCCACCCAATGTGCTTTTTTGTAGAAAACGGCAAAATGGAGTAATTATTGACAATAAAAATGATCTTTAGTTTCAGATAAAGGAATGGCACTTAAATGCTGTTTCCAGCAAGTTGCAAAACAGCATTTATACTATGCCAAGCAGAATGTGGAAGGGTAGGACCATGGTGTACCAATCTCTGAAGCTCATTAAAGGCATGTGGATCTTGGCTGAGCTACGTATCCAGCCAGGAAACCGCAATTATACACTCGCTGAAGTGTAGGGCTCCAGACGCCTCTCAATACCTCTATCAGGTCTACGACAGCATTTTGAAAAACTAATAGACTGGTCACCAAGATTGGTGCAGGCCAAGAACTCTTAACTGGAAGAAATTGTATTGCCATGTAGACTCTGAACCCACCGACCAAGGAAGTAACTAGTCTAACCTGTGCTAACTTTAGGGCACATCCTGCTGGATAGTTTTAGCTTCCTGCAGCTATTTGTAACCACTGCTTCAGTCATTTCCCACCTCTTGCCTCTGCTGCTGCTGACTTGTGGGCTTCTCCATATTGTGCCAATGCTGGAGTTTTTAAGTGCAGTTTGATATTTTGTAATTGAGAGCTCATTTCAAAAGCAGAAAAAGACAAAAAATATTAAAGCAAAAAGTGTCACTTTAAAAACATGCTTAACATTCTTTGGAAGTTGCTCTTATCCTATAGGTTACCAGTTCATCCTCTCTTGTCAAGCAGTAAAACTTCAATCATTTATATATATGTATCTATTTAAAATATGTAACTGAAAATAAATAGCACGTATCTAATATGAAACGGCTAATTCAAGAGAAGTATATTTATAGAAAATATTAACATCAAATAAAGTCTGTTTTACATTTTGATGCAACTTTAGTAGCACTGTAGACTTTCAGACTACATCAAAATTAGGGTTTTATTTCATGTTTGCAGTATAGTGATAACAGCAGTGAAGGAATGCAGTGAGTGATGACGGTGAGGGGATAACAGAGGGTGAGGAGTCTCCTTAAAGCTGACTGTTTTAGTATGGAGCTCCAATACCTGGGATGGGTCAGAAGCATAAATATGAATGTGAAATAGCTAATCTCTTTCATTTTACTGTAAACAGTATGCCCACTTTCCTTACCAAAGTACCCTGCAAACAGGATTCAAATGACCATACTAACTGTTAATCAGTAATGATGCAAGAGTTTTACTAAGAAACTAGGTCATTTGGGAATAAGCAGAATTCCCTGCTATATAGTAGAGTTGAAATCTATTGAATGTATACACACATCTAACTAGATGATCACTCTTTGGCCCAGATCTGAATTAGAATACACGAGCACAATTCCCAAACTGGAAGAGATTAAATATTTTCATCTCCCCATAAATTTTATTATTTATTTATTTATTTATTTTAAAATTCTCACCCAAGGATGTTTTATTTTTTTTTAGAGAGAGGGAGGTGGGAAGGAAGAGGACATCAATGTGAGAGACATCAATCAGTTGCCTCCCACATGTGTCCAATCAGGGATGGAACCCGAAACCTAGGTATGTGCCCTGATCGGGAATCAAACCTGCAACCTTTTTGGTGTACAGGATGCTCCAACCAACTGAGCCACCTGGCCAGGACTTATTTTTTATTTTCAATTTTTATTGAATTTATTGGGGTGACACTGACTAATAACATTATACAGGTTTCATGTGCACAATTCTTTAATACATCATCTGTATATTATACTGTGTGTTTACCACCCAAAGTCAAGTCTCCTGTCACCATTTATCTCCCCTTTACCCTCTTTTACCTTTCCCTCTGGTAATCACCATACTGTTGTCTGTGTCAATGAGCTTTGTAAAAAATTCCTTCACCTTTTTCACCCAGTGCCCTCCTCCTCGAATAGCTGTCAGTCTATGATCTGAGTCTGTTTCTGTTTTGCTTGTCAGTTTATTTTGCTCATTAGATTCCACATATGAGCAAAATTATATGGTATTTGTCTTTCTCTGTCAGGTTTATTTCACTTAGCAGAATACTCTCCAGGTTCATCTATGCTGTCACAAAAAGTAAGATTTCCTTCTTTTTTACAGCTGAGTAGTATTCCATTGTGTAACTGTACCACAGCTTTTTATCCACTCATCTACTGATGGACAGTTGGGATGTTTTCAAATCTTGGCGATTGTAAATAATGCTGTAATGAACATATGGG
>NW_005879349.1:0-7034 GCF_000147115.1 Myotis lucifugus | reverse complement strand
AAGTGATATTTCTCCTCCTACTTTCTGGCTTCTACCCACATGACTGTTACATCGCTAAGAAGCACATGCTGCAATAATCCATTGTGCAGGCAGGAGACACAGGCCCTAACAGGAACAATGACTTGTCCAGGATCAAGAAGAGGTAAGAATGAGGGGTTGAATCTGAACCCAGGTCTGTCTCCTCAACTCTCAGACCCTGACTGCGCCCAGACTTTCTAGGGGCTGTGGAGAGGGTGTGTTGGTGTCACTGTGTACACTGTTGGTGTTCCATGGAGAAGGTGGGTGAGCAGTCAGCAGCCCACAGCACTGTCTATAGCTGTTATTAGGTGAGGGCAGTCAGGTGGGGGGGGGGCGCAATCCCAAGAAGTGAGGTCACTTCCTAATAGAACTTGGAACCCCCGTAACCAGGCACCCACTTTCTAGCAACTGCCCAACCGCCACTCACTTGGCAAGAGACAGTTGACAGTTCAACATGTTCTCTTGTTGTGTTCCCAGTTATCGGGGCTCTGGTTCCCGGAGACCCTGCAGGGAGCGTTGTTCCAGATTCTGTAGACGGTTCAACACTCGTGCCCGACATCTCTGGCCGTTTTCAAGAAGATCCCCTCAGGTAAGAGAAGGTGGCCTGGGTCAGACCCATTCACGCCAGGCCAGCCTCCTCTGAGGGCCATCCCTGTGCAGCCACATCCCTCCCCTTCACGTGGTGGGAAGAGGGACCTGAAGGGAGAACCGCGGGGCAGGAATAGATTTCAGGGCAGTGGATCACCTAGAGGTCCTGCTGTGATCACACCCCAGGGCAGGGCAGGCAGGTGGAGATTTGCTTCCAGAGGGGTCCCTTATCTGTGCCAATGGGAGTCCTAGGCTCTCATGCTGTCCCGCCTTTTCCTCCAGTGGAGGTCTCAGTAGATCACACAGTGTGCATGTCTGGAGTGGAGGGTCACAGGGTCAGAGAACCTACAAAAACAGGGCTCTGAGGCCTTTCCCTTGGTGACTGGGAACTGTCTTTACAGAGCTCTGCACAGGAGACTGGACCGGAGCCGACAGATGGGGTCCTCAACTCCATGCCCCTGCAGGAGGCACAGATACCTGATACACCCACAAGTATGCAGCATGACCTCAGGGTGAGTGTAGGGGCCCAGTGAACCCAAACTCCAGAACCCAAGGGAGTCAACGGGACCTCGGTTCCAGAAGGCTCTCTGCTACTCCCCTGAGATCCCTCCTAGCATTCAGTTTTCAAAGGAATCTGTGTCCCCGTCTCCTGCCGGTCAGGAGCTAGGGTCTCCCTGGGCTGCACAACATACCAAGAGGGGGACCTGTTATCAGGGCTGGCGATCCATCTCTTCACTGCTGTGGGACCTGGATTTTATAACCTTCTGTTGCCATGACAACGGTCCCACCCTGAACATACCACATGTGCTAATGTCCAGACCCTCCACCCCAGGAAAAGCCTCTGTGTTCTCATCTTACATTGGGATGTTCTGTCAGAAACTGCACGGGTGACACTGTTAATACAAGCATGTGCTATCTGTCCTCTGCTAAGAAAATGATCTAGCCGAAACCGGTTTGGCTCAGTGGATAGAGCGTCGGCCTGCGGACTGAAAGGTCCCAGGTTCGATTCCGGTCAAGGGCATGTACCTGGGTTGCGGGCACATCCCCAGTGGGAGATGTGCAGGAGGCAGCTGATCGATGTTTCTCTCTCATCAATGTTTCTAACTCTCTATCTCTCTCCCTTCCTCTCTGTAAAAAATCAATAAAATATATTAAAAAAAAAGAAAATGATCTAAGATACTAATGTGTTTCCTATTCCAATTCTACTTTTCCTGCCAAGAACCTTTTCTCTTATCAATGTGAAAAACTTTCAAAGCTGTGAAAAAGTATTGTGTGTTTTTTTGAACCAAAGTGTCAATAATTGCGGGCGAGCAAAATCTCAATGGGTTGAGAGAATGCTCCGGAGAATGACAATTTTGCATCTTGTTTTATAAGTTACAAGCAAAGTGCAGACTTATGTGGGTTCCATGAAAACCATGGGTGATAGATTAGGGAAAGAGGAGAAAAGCAAAGTGGGGAAAGTTCTGTGATGGGATAAACGGTAAAATGATAGGCACATACTTCTTTTACAATGGTGGACATAGGATAGTTTCAAGTCAACAATGGAATCAATAACAACGAAGGGTTTTGTGGTCTCTGCAGCACAGAACGGTGCCTGTGCATAAGGTGTACAGAACAAGGAAAATTTCTTTGATAATCCAAAGATATGTTATCATAGATGCAAAAAGGCCGTACACAGGCTCAGTTAAGGTAAAGATTGACCTTTGTCAGGGAAGATGCCAGACTAGGACATGACTACCAACCATGAGCTCCTTTCAGTTAGTGTTTTAATTTCAGATCATCCTTTGTAGTTACTTAAAGTCTCTGAGTTTGCAAGGCCTCCACGCAAAACTTCCCTGAGCTAGTCAGGTTAGCATGGGCCCCTTTTTTTGTCCATACATCCTCCTTTTGTTCATAAATTAATACAAATTATGCATTGATGCTTAGTGTTAGTATTTTTTCTTGCTAAACATTGGACCATTGGGGATGAGGCAGGACTATAACCTTAAATGGCATTCAAGGTGGAATTATTATTCAAAATAAAAAGGCAGGAGAATGGGAGGCCATGAGATCATCCTACATGTCCTTGTTAAAAAATATTCTGTATCAATTTTAAATTTTGAACTACCATGTGCAGAGTTCTCTTGCTGCTTGTCTTAAGTTTTGGTATTTTGCATCTAGTATAACATTTACATACCAGCAACAAAAGCAACAGCATTAAAGCAGTAACACCGTTTAGGAATAAAACATGTCTAGTGCTAGACTGAGGGGAATAAGCATCCCAACCAACCAAAAATCACTTTCCATGTATTATCATAATTGTTTATTAAGCTTATTATATGTTTTCCTTCTTCATCCACTGTCCCTTGTACTTATGCTATGTTTGGCCAGATGAATTAAGACTCTCTACTCTTTCGTTATCATAACTGATCATCAGAATGTCATTGTCTAGTAGGTGGGAAAAAGTAGCAGGTATCCAAATTCAACTTTTCATATTTAATAAGGGAGGGGCCTGGGGAGATAGATATTGTTTCCATTAGAAAACCATAAGGAGGGTAATAACAATATAAAATCAGTTGATGTACATTTAATCAATAACAGTTAGGAGATAGAAGAACAAGGTTTGAGCAGCAGTAATTTGTCAGCATCCAGGCCTTGCTGACTTCTTGGGAAAGCTGTCAGCCCCCATGGCCAGTGGTTTCTCATCCTTGACAAGTCTTCAATGTCCATGGTGGATGGAGGCCAGTGTCAGAGACAGATGTCCATCTGTGGTTAGGCCTCTGATAAGGTAAGGTCCTTTTTAACACGTTGGAGAGAGTCTTTAATGAATGTGTTTCAATAAACAAAAATCTTCTGGTTATAAGTTTTGGTCTTTGAAGTCTTTGACTCTTGGGAGTATGTGAAATGAATGTCACTAATTTATCATTTCCTATAACCTTAGGGAGTCATTGATAGTAATGTAGAATGTCTGCTTCTAGTTTTCCTTATATTTTGAAAAGAAAAAATTTTAAAAATCATCAGTATTTTAAACAGAGTCATAACAACAATAATAATCATCTTCACTTCATTTAGTCCAATACCCATTTTGTTGTTTATCCTGATTATTTGCCAGTATTTTCATAAATTCAGTTATTCCTTGGAGTTCTATGCTTCTTCATTCAGTTCAAAGATGTGACCTGCTTAGAAACCTTAATTTGGAATAAGTCAGAGTTCTTTTCATGAATTTTTCTAAAGATGTAACATATTTGAAAATGCAGTAGAGTAAAACAATAACTGTCTATGAATGACAAAACAAAGTGGCATGGTTATAGATTTGATTATAATGCAATTGATAAAAAAACTTTGCTTGTTTAGTAAGCTTTAACATTTTAAGACAATAATTTTTGGAAAATAATAATTACTGTAAAATTAGAAAGAATAATATAAAATATATATAAGTACATGTATATTTAGATTCAATACACAATTTCAATATAGAAGGACAAATAATATGTAAGATTTTTTTTTTTAAACCCGAAGGCATTAAATATATGTAAGATTTTAAAACATTGTCCATGGATTCTTGTATTGAGCATTGGAAATAATTCATAAACTTCCAATGTTTGTGCCACAAATATCTGGAGTCCCACTGCCAGACGCCATTACAGGGAACCATCCCTCTTGGCTGGACTGGTGTCTCTGACAAGTGAACTGTTACCCTTGAGAGCTTCCTATTTGAACTTTTCTTTAAATCTTGGTAGGTCCCTCATACAGCAGGTTGAAATCTTTAGAACATCCATTTAAATAAAAGCATATGTACACAAATAGATTAGTCATTTTTATTTTTTTAATTTAGCTAAGCTTCCCATGTAATCTCAAGCATATACAATAAGCCTAATATAGTTTAAAAACATTCCTTCTATAAGGATAGAGAATAAAACCTTGAAGTATTCTAGGGCTCATTGGAATTAACTCAAAGTCATTCTTTTGTTTAAATTACAGTGGTTCTCAACCTTCTGGCCCTTTAAATACAGTTCCTCATGTTGTGACCCAACCATAAAATTATTTTCGTTGCTACTTCATAACTGTAATATTGCTACTGTTATGAATCGTAATGTAAATATCTGATATGCAGGATGGTCTTAGGCGACCCCTGTGAAAGGGTCGTTCAACCACCAAAGGGGTCGCGACCCACAGGTTGAGAACCACTGGTTTAAAAAGTCTCTTAAAATAGAAACTTTGGTAAGATTGCAAATATACATACACAAAAGCTTACAGCCTGGACGTTTTGTAAATCAAAGTAAAGCAAACACAGACTTATAGTAATAACTCTAAAAGACATTAATCACACTTAGAAACAGTTTTAATATTAAATATTTTGGCTAGACTACAGAATTCACCTTAATTTACATAAGTATTTAATCTTTTTAGGCCTATAAAAGACTATATGCTCATAGTGCCATCTGGAGGCTGAGAATTCACCATACATATCACATAGATGAACACATCACATACAGACCATACACATAATTTGAATTACTAATTTGTAGAGAGAAAATGCAAGAATTTTTTTATAGTTAAAACTTTCCCAAAATTTTATAGCCTGTACTGCCTTTTACAAAACTTTTCTCCACTTTCACAAACCTTCTTACCCATTCAGAAATAACTCTCCTTAGAGAAACTTACATTTGTCCTTTTCCTTCAACTATGACTCTCCCTACCTCAAGCCTTTTATTATCACAACTATATAATTTCTCCAACTTAACTGGAACTTTTAACTCTTAGGAGCCTTAATTTCTCCAATGATAAGCACAAAAGTGAACAACCAGCATTCCTTAGATTGACATTGATGAACATATTTTAATCACACTCTCATTTCCAAGAAACACACCTTCAACAAAGCACAACTCATTACATCAACAGCTCCATATCCATTTAATAAACCTTCCATATTAAAAAACCCAAAAGCAGGTGAACTTGTCTAGCAATCAATGTTTCAGTATTTCATGTTATTTCAAAATATCTAGATATTCAATAACTTTCATTAAAATTTACTAAGTTAGAAAGAAATAGTTGAAATAAGCTAAAGTGATTTGTGTAGGTGGGTGAGGTATTTTTTTCTATTGGGATAAGACATACCTTCCAGAGATTTGTAGTTTTATTTTAAAAAATGAACTCATGTATTTTAACTTCAAAGGTTCTGGGACTTTGGTGGCATGAAGCCAATCCTATATAATAAAAGGGTAATATGCAAATTGACCTAATGGCAGAACAGTCAATATGATGCACACTGACCATGAGGGGGCAGACACTCAATGCAGGAGCTGCCCCCTTGTGGTCAGTGCACTGGGGGAGGGGGGGGGGAGGGAGGCCAGGAGCGGGCCTAAGCCGTGAGTTGGACAGCCCCTTTGGACTCCCAGATTGCTAAAGGACCCAGGCCTGTCTAATGGGACCCCCCCCCCCCGCACCACCCCCAGTGCACGAATGCCATGCACTGGGCCTCTAGTTATCTATAAGTTACTGAAATGAATTAGGGGTGTGGTTTGGGGAAGGTAAAAGGATTTGGTGGGCTCTGAATTGCTTCTGCAGGCAAACCTCTGGCCCCTTGAAAACTTCATTCGTAAAACAAGGATAGTCATTTTCAATACCCCAGGGACTGGGTTGCCACCCAAATGTTGGCAAGGGACTGACAAATTCATTCATCCATTTTTGGAATGTTTCTTTCTATTTGGGAACATTTTTCTAGCTTCCAGAAAGCACACACCTCTGAGAGGTATAAAGGCTTTCAGGTATATGAAACTTCTGTCCATCTCCCTTGGGAATGAAAAACAGGTTCTAGCTGCATGATAGTCTTAAAGTTAATGGTGCCAAACCTCTCTATTACACACTTTATATTGGGACCAGGTAGGTGGTGTAACAAAAGGAGATTGGCTTCTTTCTTGACTTTCTCAGGGTCAAGTTTCTCCCACTTGGTGAATATGTACTCCATAAGAGGACTCTCAAGTCACTGTGGGCTGGTTCCGCATCTATAGAGAGACCTATGAGCAAGCCCAGTGTTAGAGGCATGTCTGCATGTCTGTGAGCTGTCTGGAGATATTCTGAGTAGGGTGGGAACCCTGTGAAGCCATCTCTCAGGCTCTGGTGGAAGATACTAATAAAGAAAAGATGATTACCAAACCTTCGGTCAGTCTCAAGGTTAGTTTCCTCCTGGAAGGTTCCTTTAAAATCATTACTTTCCCTTTTGGTTCAGTACCTGGTTCATTTATTCTAAATATATAACTATTCTGGGAAAAGCATATGTAGGCATCACTGATTTCATATAAAATAAAACCCTCGCCGAAACTGGTTTGGCTCAGTGGATAGAGCGTCGGCCTGCGGACTGAAAGGTCCCAGGTTCAATTCCGGTCAAGGGCATGTACTTGAGTTGCGGGCACATCCCTGGTAGGAGATGTGCAGGAGGCAGCTGATCG
>NW_005879348.1:0-7034 GCF_000147115.1 Myotis lucifugus | reverse complement strand
CTAAACATAAAAATTCCTAACTAAAAAGCAAGTCATGGTGAGTAGTCACATTCTGGGCCTTTAGCTTCCTTGACAAGTGTCCATCTTTACCTTAATTAAGCCTGTCTACTATCTTTTTCCATCTAAGATAACATACTCTTGGAATGTCAGAGTAACCCACTTTTTCCAACTGCTGCGGGAACAATCTCTCACCAGAGCACAAGACCACAGAATGCCGCATTGTTATCTTATTCCCCAAACACCATCTCTATGTGCCGTAAGTGGTAATTGTTAACTATCCTGTACCCATCAATGTAAAAGAACTATGTATCTCTCAATTTTACTTTTTATCCAATCCTAGAGATTTCCCTGCTTTGCTTTCTCCTACCTCCCTAATCTACCACCAGTGAATTTCATGTAATCTCCCTTTCATCTCCTCCTTTGATTCTAGTGTATAAAATAAATTGCAAAACTGCCATTCTACAGAGCATTTTCTCAATCCATTGAAATGTTGCTTTCAGGCAACTGTCAGTTTTGCTCAAATAAATTCATAAATATTCTCTGCAGGTTTGGATGCTTCTTACATTGACACTGAGCAGGATGAGTCAGAGAAGAGGTTAAGAATGAGGAAACAATTCAAAAGTCTGTTCCAATGTTACAGGAACAGAAAGGGAGGACTGAACTCAGAAATGAAATGCAGGGAACAAAAGTAAAAGACCTGGTAACAGAAGGATCTTACTTGATAGGACAGAAGAAACCAAGGGATCACAGAGGGAACCTAGTAAAAAGCACAGGGCAAATGGCCCTCAGAAGAGCTGATCTGGGGGACTGTGAAATATTGTCCTACTTTTAGACAAGTTAAGGTTGAGATCTCTGCATTTCACAGGCATGGGCATGGAGGAAAAGGTGGGCCCCAGATGTGGTGAAGAGGCGGAGAGATTCCTAAGGAAAGGGAGGAGAGGGGTGCAAGAACAGAGCCGGGAATAGAGCCTGAGGAATGGGCAGACTGTGCAGCATGGAGCCCATGAAGAGAGCAGCCTGCTAGGAAGAGATCATTCAGGCAGGTAGGAGAGCCAGCCTTGCAGGGGTCAAGAAAAGAGGAAAATTGAAGAAAATAAAGGGCTAATGACTGCAGGAGGAAAATTAAGATTAAGATATAGTCATTGGGGCCTAAACCGGTTTGGCTCGGTGAATAGAGCATCGGCCTGCAGACTGAAAGGTCCCAGGTTCGATTCCGGTCAAGGGCATGTACCTGGGTTGCGGGCACATCCCCAGTAGGAGATGTGCAGGAGGCAGCTGATCGATGTTTCTCTCTCACTGATGTTTCTAATTCTCTATCTCTCTCCCCTCCTCTCTGTAAAAAATCAATAAAATATATTTTTTTTAAAAAAGAATAGTCATTGGGGTTGCCAGTCAAAAGCAGTGTCACTCAGGCAAAAGGGCAGTAGACTGTCAGGGGTGAAAGACTGTTATGAGAGTATAGGAAGTTGCAGAATGGATCCAGTTTCGAGCAACGTCAAAAATGCTTGGTCAGTATCCATTCATGTTTCTGTATTTTTTAAAATTTTACTTGATCTTCCTAGAAATTCCTATTTGAATCTCATTGTCTCCATTCATTTATAAAGAGTATTTCCCTTCCACCACAATGAAAGGCATTTTCAAAAGCTGACACCAGCTGAATGTGTTAATGGAGTCTCATGATGAAATTTTACCAGGCAGAGCATATTGTTATTGCAATATATTTTATTACTCTATTAGTACATGTTATAAAATATGTCCTTATGAACAATTGCTACTACAATCATATATATCCAATCCATTGCTGTAGGAATTTGGAGCAATAGTGTCATTTTTAGTAAAGAAGTTGAAATGAGTAAAGGTGAAATTCAAGAGTCTATGGAATGTGTGAAATGAAATGATCCATTTTAAAGACTGGATATAGCTATGCTACTATAGACGCACTTCCATTTAGGACAAACCATTCCATTTATAACTGTGAAGAATACATTAAAGCTAGAGAATTAAAGTTAGATAAAAATCTCTTAGCAAAATGTCAACTCTTTCATCCACAAAGAAAAGCAGAAGGCTTTTTTTTTTAAAGCCTCTTCTTTTTTTGACGAATGGTTTAAAACCCATGCTAATTTCAGTAAATGTAAGGGATAATTATAGTCAGCACTTTAAAGTGAAAAAAATGATTTAAGATGCAGGCTGTATAAAAAAAATCTAATTCCTGTAGAAATTATCAAAGCCACCAAAGATATGGAGGACGAGGGGCAGAATAATAAAAGTTGGTGCAGAACAGAGATAGACATTTTTATATGGAGAAAAAGATAAATCAATTAAAGCAGGAACCATGCTGTTTATTGTGATAATTCATATTAACAGCACTCTTTTGAACAAGATATTCAATTGAAGAAAAGAGAGGAGATAATTGGCTGCCTATGCTTTTGGAGGCAAGAACGCAATGCCACACATTCATGGCTGTGTCTCTATCCCCGCAACAAACGCTTTGGCAGAGATCACCATGCACAGCACTGTTTATGAGCATGCCCACAGAAGGGTCCAAAAAATAAAATATTACCGAAGAGGAGGGAAACATGGAAAGCAGAGTTTTGCTCAGAATGACATTCTAATTATTCTCAATAACAGCAAAAAGATTCAATTTTGTAAACCAGTCAAACAGGTTTCATATTTTTCTTCCAATTCATTCACCAGGCATTTCTTGCATGCTGCTGAGGAGGCAGGTCCGATGAAAGACACTGAAGATTTTGTATGAAGTGAAATGCCTCTGCTTAGGTTGTCTTTGCTGTTTACCTTGTAGCTTTGTGTCCCTGACTGCCTGATCAAGCTCAAGGCGACCTTTTCCACAGGTGGTGGGGAATCGTGGTTGTAGATTGCTCAATGAGTTCATCTTGCATAGCCCTTCTACCTGTACAGGACTCAGTCCAGTGGGGGAACAAAAAAATAAAGAGTCTTAACAAGCTGCAGAGGAGTCCACCTACAAATCCTTCTTTTGCCCTAACATGGATTTTTGTGGCTGTAGAGACATGACAGTTTTTTAAATCAGAACTAAACATCATATGATCATGCAAAAATAACCTGATCAGAAGTGTAAGTTCTATCTCCTCCCCGCCTCCCCTCAGACCCCCCCCCCATGTTTGTTTTTAGTTAAGGTACTTCAGGAACCAAGAGGTTTCCAGTTGATTCCAGATCAGGACACATGCCAGGGTTTCAGGCTTGATTGCCAGTAGGAGGTGTACAGGAAGCAGCCAATCAATGATTCTCATCATTGATGTTTCTACCTCTCTCTCAGACCTTCTTCTCTCTGAAATCACTAAACACATATTTTTTAAAAGGTACTTTATACAATAGTTTATAGCATAATTATGGAGTCTGATCATCTGTATTGAATTCTAGATACAGCACTAAACAGCTATGTGGGTGCATGTAAAGGACTCCAGCTCTGTGCCTTAGTGTCCTCATCTACAAAATGATGATAATAATGGTTCTTACTATGTGGAGCTTTGGGAGGATTAGCATACAATGCTTGATATTGTATGCTTATATTGTTAGCTAACTCGTTGGGTTTTAAATGTATAATTGTGGTAGCAGAACAATTAATACTGAGTATGTTTTAGTGTTTTATTACTTACTGTCATATATATATATATATATATATATATATATATATATATATATATAATCACACACTTAATCAAAGTAAGTTTGGTCAAATAAGTTTGTTGAAGGTAATTTTCCAGAAAACTTTTGTAATGACTCTCAGTAATTAAAGTAAACATTGTCTCCTCTTTCCAATATTACTATATTTTGAAAAATACATGACAAAAGAAGAGCAATAGGAGTGATACGCTAAGGGGTAAGGGGAGCTCCAAACTGGAAACAACCCAAATATCCATCAGTAATGAAATAATTTGGGTTTATTCAGAAGTGGAATATTGCACAGCAATGAAAATGGGTGAATTATAGCCTACAACATCACAGATAAATTATAAAAACATAACATTGAGTGGAAAAAAATCAAATATATATGATTCTTTTCATGGGAAATTTAAAATATCAGTATTTAGGGATGCATAGTGACTACCATTCATGACTACCCTGGGATGTAGGAGCTAGTGATAAAAAGGGACATGTGGGTATGTAGGGGATGTTTATGGAATTCTGTCAATATCTTATTTCTTTGTCTGTGTGGTGGTTCCTAAGTGTTTGCTCATAACAATTTGTAATACCACATATTTATGTTTTGATCACTTTTCTTTCTGTCTATTTAGTTTATGAAAAGACTTTAACATAATTCTAGATGTAAGCTTATAATTTTTTTAATAAATGGAAATAAAAATGTTATGAGGAAAGAATTAGGCACCTAAGTCGGATGTGAGTGGAGTAAATCTCTGTTACATTCATATGTCCCAACCTCAGCATCATTTTCTGTTTATACCCATCCAACTCCTTTGTTTCCCTTCACCAGCTCAGTTCCCAGGATTTCCCAATTATAAAAGGTTGAGGAATAATTATAAGCACACAGGTCACTGCAATACATGAAGGATATTCTCAGTCTGCCTAGGTAATCTAATTGTTAGATGTCAAGAATAAAATCTGGATAGTCAAGATGATGAAGCATACTCTTGAGAGATGCTCCTCTGAGAAGAAAATTGACAAACATGTGTCCTCATTTAGTAACTGCTCCTCTTCTGTTTCACACTCTGTTCACTTACCTTTTCTCAGTGACGGCAACATTCCTGGGTGATAAAGGCTCAGCACAAGTCCACTCCCATGTTCCACATAATGGCTCATCGCAAAGGTGTTCTGGCGATCTCTTTGTAACATTTTGAACAAGAAAAGCTTTCTCTGGCCTAAATCTAGTGACCTTAAACATGCCTTCACTAAATTGTTAACCTGCTTCAGAGAAATCTCTTATATGTCTACATATAAAGAAAAAAGTTAAGTAAGATCCATAAAATAAGAGAAGAAAAATTGTCTTTTAAGACAGCAGTATGTAAGGCCATTATTTACTTGGTGTTGCCTGCCCTGGGAACCAGAATGTCTGCCGGGTTCAGATCTCTCTCTGCACAGCCCTTGGAGTTAATTGACCTAGGGACTTTATGCAGCTGCCAGATGACTTGAGAATGACTGAACCAAATAAAACTGCCCTTGTACAACTTTGTTTCAGTGTGACCCTTTTGAGAGCCAAAGGGAGAAAAAAAAACTGGTGAAAGTCCTTTTATTTTTTTATGGGGATGTTGTTGGAGAAGTTGCTCACAGGAAAGTCAAATTTTAGTACCAAGACCAACTGGTTTCTCCTAAATAGTAATTGTTTATCCTATAGATAGCATTACTCAAGCAACTCTCTCATTCTTTGTGTTGGTCACAAGAAATTTCAGGGTAAAATTTGAAGTCTACTGTTAATATAGGCAGATTTGGGTTTGATTTCATATCTCACCCCATATTTTGAATTTCCCCTTATTTATGTATTTCCCACTTTGGTCTTGTAACTTGTGTTTTTCAGAATGTAACCAACTGTAAATAATTACCTCTGAAGCATCTTAGTTGATTAGATCTGCAGTATTAATCCTGATTCTCTCCCAAGCAACAGATATAAGCATCCATCCGCATGTAGACTCCACTTGGATTTTCCACAGGCATGTCAAGTGCATATCAAAAGCATATCAAATTCTTCAAACCTAGTCCTCTGTATTCCCTACCATGTCTTGATAAGTGCCCTCATGCACTTGGTTACCCAAGTCAGAATCCTGGATGTCATACTGAATTCTTCCTTCTTCTTACACAACTTGCTTCCAATAAATCAACAATTTATATCCCCTCTACTCATAAAAATCTTGAGTTCATTTCTTTCTTTCACTTCCCACCACTGATAACTAATTTCAGGCCCTTCTTCCCCCCTCACCTAAGCATATGATAATTCTTACTGGCTTCCCTGATCTAGTTTCACTCCCTCTCATCAGTGGTACACATTTTGGCAGGAGGGATCTCTCTAACGCTCAAATCTGATAATGTCACTGTAGATTCAATTTTTTCTCAATGGTTCTCCACTACTTAAAAGATAAAACAAAATTCTTTAGAATGACTTATTAGTGGACTTTTATAATCTAACTTCTAAGCATTTACCTCCTTCCTCCTTGAACACTTATAGTGTTCCAAACTCTCTCCTTTCTCATTTTTATGCACATAATGTTTCCTCCCCTTATGTTCCCTCCCCTCTTTGGTGAACCAGGCATCTTCCATTCATCCTCAGGCCCCACTATAAGCCTCGCCTTTGAGCTTCCTGACCCCTAGGCAGATTTTGCCATGCCTTCCCGTATATTCCTATAGAATCTGACCCACATATCTAGTATAGAAATGAACATGATGCTTTGAAATTACTTCTGTGTATATCTCCTTCATAAAATAACTTCCCTATATTGCAGACACTATGTTTCACTTTCCTTTGTATTGGTGTGCTTAGCATAGAACACACTCAGTTAAATTAATTGGTTAGTGAATGGTAGATGGAAATGTTATGCCTAGGGAGGTCAGATATTAGATTCAGAGGACTGTACTTTTTAAAAAATATATGTTTTTTATTGATTTCAGAGAGAGAGAGACAGAGGGAAAGAAACATCAGCGATGAGAAAGAATCATTGATAGGCTGCTTCCTACACTCCCCCTACTGGATATCCAGCCACAACTAGGCATGTGCCCTGACCAGGAATCAAACCATGACCTCATGGTTCATGGGTTGACACTCAACCACTGAGCCACACAGTCAGGGCAAGAGGACTGTACTTCTAAGTCAAGAGACTACAACAGGGTTATCAAAGTCAAATCTGGCCCACAGCTTGTTTTTTAAAAATAACATTTTATTGGGAAATAACCACACTATTTGCTTACATATTGTTTAGGCTGCTTTTATGCTCCAACAGCAGAGTTGAATAGATTCAGCAGAGACTATATGGCCCACAAAGGCTACAATATTTGCAAACTGATTCTTTACAGAAAACATCTGCTGACACACACTTATGGGCCAGAGTAGTGAA
>NW_005879347.1:0-7038 GCF_000147115.1 Myotis lucifugus | reverse complement strand
TTGTTTTATGCTGCTGGCTCTCCTAAAATATCTGGTGATTCTGGGTGGTCCACTCATGTTTGTGACCGAAAGACCAGATTAGTTAGTTGGTTGAGCAGGGCTGTTCCCTAACAGAAACATCCCTTGAATGCTTGGCCTGACCATGTCCTAAGGACATGGGCATATTGTGTTCACTGGCAGGCTTTGCTTTAGACTTATACAAGCATCAGCAAGGAGGCAAGCTACCCCATCTCAACCCCAGATGCCAGAATAAGAATAGCTGTTAATTGGCCAATGGAGGATTTCACTGAACATCCTTCTGGGGCAAAGCTGCTTTGCTCCTTTGTCTCTTCTATTATCCCTTGTGAGGGTCCAGAGTTATTTCAAATTGCTTTGCCTTTTTTGAGGCCCCTTCCCACTTGAGGAGCCTTAACAATTAAATAACTGTCTTTATAGGGCAGCTCTAAGGCCCTGTTCTGCCAAAGCAGATGCTCTGGAAAGAGGGGAGACCAGGGAAGGGAAAGGGATCCTACTGCCTCAGCTGTTCTGAATACAGGCCATCAATTAATCACTCTGGGTTAGCTGCCAGCCCTCTCCCACTCTTTTTATTTGTTGGGGAGTCATGAGCTGGGGTTGTTACTGGGGAGGATTGCCCTGGGCTGCTGTTTTCTTTAAGCTTCCCTACCTGCCGCATCCTCTTTCAAGATTTCCTCAAATTTCCTGTTCTAAGGTGATTTCCCTTCTTATTTTCTCTGTTCTGCTTCCATTTCTTAAAAAAAAAAGAAAAGGAATTATTCCTGCTATGTCAGTGGGACCTTGGTAGACAGGAGAAATAAACAGAAAATCTCATTTCTCTGTGTTGACTTTTGCAAGGGCAGTGTATCATAAAAGAGCACCATAACGTCCTTTTCCCTCTCCACCCCTCTCCTCCCTTCAGCTTCCCTCTCTCTCCCTCTCTACTTCCACACACTCAGCCCACAGGCAAACTGTAGGTCAATGCTATTAAACTAAAAGAAAGTCAGAATAGCAATTATTCAAACATTTGCTGAGTGTTCCCTTAGTGTTTGGAATTACTGTTGGCACCAGGAATACAAAAACCTGTAACTCCCTAACTTCCTACGAATCTAAGACCATAGAGAGATGCAGGCAAGGGGAGACCTGGGGGTGGTGGTGACTGACTCTGGTTGAAGAGGGCGGGTGTTGATAAGGATCTACTGAGAGGGTGGGGAGTAAAGGCACCCCCACGGGGGTCAGGTACAAGCTCAGTCTCAAAAACTCAACAAGTTTGTCTGAGACTGAGGGAAAGGACACTCATAATACAAAACTACAAAGGCTTGTCCAACCTATGAGGAAAGGTAAGGGGGTAAGAGATCAACCAAGGGACTTGTATGCATGCATAGGAGCATAACCAATGGACACAGACAGTAAGGGGGTTGAGGGCATGTGCTGGGGGGTGGGAGCGGCCAGGGAGAGGTCAATGGGGGAAGAAGGAGACTCATGCACTACTTTAAACAATAAAGAATTTAAATTAAAAACCAACCAACCAAACAAAAAACATACGAAGGCAGAGCCATGAGATAACATGGGAAGTTCGGTATTTCCAGAGCGAGCTCAATGTTTACTGTAAGGGGAAAAGTGGGAGCAAGAGGCCTTGAAGGGCCTTGTGACTCACCCTAAAGACTTGTACCATGGTCAGTGTTTCCCAAAGTGTGTACAAATGATATTTTAGTCCATGTATGGCCTTTTAAAAGAAAGTTTTGAGTTTATTATGTATGTTAGAAACATCAACTGACACATCAAATTCATGATTTTGTGAATATGAGAACTTAGGACAAGGCTAAGTTACGCATTGCTGGGATCCACCTTACGCTGGTCAGCGTATAGGTAAGTGCTTAGACATGCTCACAAGTATTCAGTGAGCACCAAACTTAGTGAGACTAGAAAAAAGAGCACACTAGTAATATTAAGGAGCTTGAAGTAAGAAAGAAAAAATAACAGTGGCATGGCTAATCTCTCTGCTCCTGAATTCATTTCCCACTTACTGTGTATTTGTTGGGGTTTGAGGGATTTGGGGCTAGTCAAGGAAAATGTCCAACCCCAAGAGGCAGTGGCATGCAACTAGGTGGGTTCTTACACATGGTTGTAGGGGGGAGTCCCTCACAGAAGGAGTCTGTGCAGAAGCTACAGCATGGGGGGGGGGGGTGTCACCACCCAGAGGGGAAGGGGCAAGGGAAATTCCATGGGCGAGGGAGGGCCGGAGAGTGGTTGTTGTCTAGGTGATATTGCTCAGCAGCATCCGGGTCAGAGAGCTCTGATGGGCCAGCCAAAGCAACTTGTGGCTTCATAACCACAAGACTGTACTATCAATGACAACAGGATTGGGGTGAGGTGTGAAAAGCAGGGGGTTTACAATCTGCTTATTTGGCCTACTTTTAAAATAATCAGATGTGTAAAAGTTAGAATTTGGCACCTCACGCCTGTAATGGAGGAATAAACAACACAGGATCCAATACACAGAGGCCACCTTTGGCTCATTTACTATAACAGTATCTATTCCACTGAGTTCCTGAAACCTGCATTTTGCAAATACAATTTATTGCAATGTACTTAAGTGAACGAACACACATTACAACAAAAATTGTTTGGTTCTCCTTTGAAGTTGTATTCTTTTCATTTAGTATAATTCAAAATAAATCCAAACGACTTAATTTTATTTGGCTTCAAAGCAATTTGCATTAAGTTTACTAGTAGACTAGGGAGCTAATTTGGCAGTTAGGAGCACCGGCTGGAGTCAGAAAGACCTGAATCCAAGGTCCAGCTTTACCACCGAGGTCACTGCTATCAGCTTCAGTGTCCTTGCGAGTCACAGGAGGGTAATGTGTCTACTTCATTAGGACTGTGGGATTGAACAGGGCAGCGCAGGTGGAACAGGGTGTTCGAATCTCCTGGCCTCACGGTCAACTGAGGGGACTCTACAGGGGAGGTCTGAACACCACAGAGAGTGAGAGACAAGATACCCCTCCAACTCCCACCAAGTGCAAAGTTTACAGTGGGAACACAGAGCTACTTATCAATGACTCCAACTCCTTCATCACTTAGAGAACAAGGGCTAAAGTGCTGAAGAAAATTTTGCAGGAAGATTGTTGCAGAAATGTCTTTGGAGAGGGCGGCTGCAGAGCTTGTAGTTTCCACTCTACCTCTTTGCATGAAGGGGTGAGGGTGTTACTGTCTAACACCAAGTTTAGGGGGTGGGGGGCAAGTTTCAATGGAAGCCTGTGGAGAACACGGAACTTTTCCTGCAGGTGTGAAACAAGGAGAGCGGGGTCAGCCCTTTGCCTACAGTGGACTGAGGTCTGACTCAGCCACAAAGCCCAGAGAGAGAGGCTGACTGGCCTGTCACTTTGACGGCACAGCCAAGGGCTGACCTGCACTCCTAGGGTTGTTGAGCCCAGGCATGGTGGAGGGTTCTTGGTAGACTGGCTGGTGGGTCCTGCAAGAGAGAGCTGAATCCTGCACACTAGGGCTGCATAAAAGGTGAGGAGATGCCAGGTGAGGACATTAGAGATGCTCTGAGGGACCTAGCCAAAGAGCACTGGAAAAACCCCATGAAAGAAAGAGTCAGCTTTGAATACTTGCCTGGCCATCCCCTAAGGTTCCAGAGCTCAAAGCCATCCAGCAAAGCGAGGACAGTACCACTCTCTTACTTTTGTCCTTTCCCCAATCTCCAATCATGGGACCCCCATCTGAGAGTGAAGTAGCAGCTCTCTGCGGGAGAAGTGAGGGAGGAGTTGAGCAGATGGGATGGCAAAAAACAGTCTCTTTCTTGGCTTGCAAAACGTGTTGAAAGTACTATTTAAATCTGCATATATTAGGAGTGAGAAGTGGTGTCTGTTCAGCTGGTGGCATGTCCCTGTCAGGGCACTTCAGGTTGGGGCTGGAATAGGTAACCTGGAAGCACTTCCGGGTACACTCTGAGTCACTGGCCATGCTGCTTGTCCTTGTTGTTTACTTGGGGCAAAGGCCAAGTGTTCAAAAATGGAGCTTTCATGAGGTCAGCATTGCCTTCTCTGGTCCCTGGTCCCCTACAAGCCTACAAGCCCCCTTCCTAACCCATCTTCTCTCTCTTTTTTTTTTTTTTTTTAAATATGTTTTATTGATTTTTTACAGAGAGGAAGGGAGAGAGATAGAGAGTCAGAAACATCAATCAGCTGCCTCCTGCACATCTCCTACTGGGGATGTGCCCGCAATCCAGGTACATGCCCTTGACCGGAATCGAACCTGGGACCTTTCAGTCCTTAGGCTGACGCTCTATCCACTGAGCCACACCGATTTCGGCCCATCTTCTCTTGCTCAACCCTCCTGACATCCTTGAAGATGGAGAGCTCGCGCACCTCCCAATGGCCAGCTTAGCAGAAGCGAGCATAGACCCTCCTTTCCCCCAGTGTCTGGCCTGGGTGACCCGACCCTCTCCTCCTTCCCCATTCTTCTGTGTGGCTTGGACTTCTACGTGTTCTCTAAAGCTTCTTGAGGACAGCAATGCCTAATGAATGCACCTGGGACAGAGCCAAGGAAATCTTTAAATTTCTGTCTTATGATACAGATTTGGGAGTGGTGGTAAGAGGGGGTCCAGCCCCTGGACAATAATAAAAATTATTATTATTTTATTAATAAAATAATAATTGCCCACTACTCTCTCTACTCTTGGCAGTCAGGTTGGCTGTCATTATCCTTTCTGTCCTCTGATTAAAAGTTGCCTATTCATTAGCACATTGACAGCCATAAATACTTATTTTAAAATACAGAACTTGGCCATGAAAGAATTGGAGAAATGGCATTATTTCCTGTCTAACCAGATCATTTGCCTATGAGTATTTATCTCCTTATTGGGAAAGTGAAGGGGCTCACCTGTCTTGCAATAACACAAAGGGAGAGTCACTCAATTATGCCCTCGGGGGTAAAAGAACGAAGCGGAGAGCAGGATCCACAGCCAGAATCTACTAGCCAGAGGTTTGCAGAGTTGAAGATGCTCCTTACCCCTGAACAAGGGGCTAGAGATGGAGAGCTGGGCTGCCGGTGAGAGCCATGCTGCACGTAAATGCTAATATGTTTGGTTTTTCCGCGCTGGCTAATTAAGATCATTTGGTTTGAAGTTACAGCCCCTGGCTCCACTCTCGGAGGCCTGCTCTCAGTTTTTGAATCTGTGCCCACACTTTGTAGGTTTTTTGCATGGCCTGTCTGGTGGGTGACTCTGGACAATGTTTGCAGGAGCTGTCAGGCATGTGTAGCAGTGAAAGAGGCAACTGTGTACATGTAGAAATTGCACAAAAATGGCAGCACCTCACAGATCAGCGACAAGGTGGTTTTTCCAAAGACCCTAAATTTAAAGCTTACTTTGGGGGACCTGGGGACTTTCTGTGTAGACATGGTTTAGATGTCGCATACTGGGGAGCTGGGGGTTGCTAGAATCACTTCTCAGAGCCTCTGTGACCTTTCTGGTTTACACTGATTTCAAGGGTGGGTTTTGGAATTGAATCATCATGGTCTGGCCACAGCCCTGCTCAAAGCCAAACATTACACAGGCATTGGGAAGAGGTTCTATTATCGTGGAAGGGGATGATTGTTACCTCTTACCCCCAAAGTTCTTCCAGACCAAGATGATCTCTCCTGTACTTAGGGGGAAGAACTCAGGGTTTTCAACTAATTACCGAAAAGCATCTGAGCAGAGTCAAAGATTCTTCTCAAATTGGTGCAGCCACTCTGGAAATATTAAAAATAGAATTACCATATGATCCAGCAATTCTACTTCTGGATATATATCCAAAGGAGATAAAATTATGATCTCAAATTGATATCTGCACTCTCATGTTTATTGCAACATTACTCACAATAGCCCAGATATCGGATCAACCAAGTAAATGTCTGTCAATGGATGAATAGATAAAGATATGACATATATCATATATCATGAGATATTAGTCAGCCAGGGGAAAAAGGAAAACTTGCCCTTTGGGACAACATGAAAAAACCTTGAGATCATTATGCTAATGAAATAATTCAGGCAGAGAACGACAACTATTGCATGGTATCCCTTATATGTGGAATCTAAAAAAAAAAAGCCAAAATCATAGAAATAGGTAGTAGAAAAGTGGTGGGGATGGGGGTGGTGAGGAAATAAGGAGAGGCTGGTAAAAGGCTACAAACTTTCAGCTCTAAGATGAATAAGGTCTAGGATCTCATGTAAAACCTGGTGACTATGGTTAACAACATTGTATTACATAACTGAAAAATTAAAAAAAAAAAGAAAACAAAAAACAACAAAAAGATGTCTCTGAAGATGAGTGTTGGCAGTACCACCACCAAGGTTCTTTAGCAGAAACAGAAAAAAATCAACATTGCCATTAACCTCGCTGGGCTTTAAATAACCTATGGCTATTGCTCTAGGTAACCACAGGGATTCCCTGTACCCAGGCTCCTCATCTGTAAAATAGCAACGCTAATAATAATATTGATCCTTCCGGGTGGGGGAAGGGCTGCTGTTAGGAGCAGATGATATGATACATGAGGACTATTTAGAATTGCTTCAGGCACAGTGGGCTATTTATAGTACTTACTATAGGCCCAATGCATGAAATTCGTGCAAGGGGCTCAGCCCTCGCAGCCCTGACTTCGTCCGAAAGGTCGTCTGGACAGTCATTCTGCTGTTTGGTCTAATTAGCATATTAGCTCTTTATTATATAGGATTATCCTTGCTCTGTTATCCAGCATTTGTAAATGACATTAGTCACAAAGTGTGTGTAATTTAAACCTGGCCGAAAGCTTCATTATCAATATTTGAGAGTATGTGTTAACCAATCATGCCTTGGTTCTCTAGTTCTAACCCTTTATTGCCAGATAACCATAAATCCACATACTTGGACAAATTATTTTGACTGCCTGTATTTAATTATTTGTACTCCACTTTATTTTCCCAGAATTTGAAGCCACACATATGTGATGAAATATAAGCTTTAAAGCTTCATATCAAGAGAAATTATAGTTAGAGGGGGGAGATAAAATGTA
>NW_005879346.1:0-7038 GCF_000147115.1 Myotis lucifugus | reverse complement strand
GTCCTGGATCAGTGGTCTAGGATGGCTGCTCATTTCTCTTCAGGGGCGGAGGGGACGGGGCGAGAACACTGGCTCAGGAAGGCTCCTTGGTTGGAATCACCTTGAGTGACTCCCTCGCTCCTCCGGGTCTTCTTCCTCTCCTCTTCTGTGCGGGTGAACCCCCCAGGATGTAGGATTTTATCCACACTCCTCGGGGCCTGCAAGGTTCCACCTGCCTGGCCCGCCCCAGCCCCTGCTCCCTGGCCCGTGTCTAGTGCGTGGGTGAGTCCCCGCGCAGGGAGCGGGCCCCAGATGCTGCTGGATGGCTGGGCAGTGCACGGCGAGGACCCCAGTGCTGTGCATAGGCGGGCACTTCCCCCTTTTATTTCCTTGGCGCCTTTGCGGGTCGTGCCTGCAGTGAAATGAACCCGTCCCTGTGCGTCACCATTTCTCTCCCCGGAGCCTCTGTGGCTAAAGGAAAGGGCGGTTCCGGGCGTGGTTTGGTGACAGTGGGGAGAGTGATGTGCGTGAGGCTGACCTGTCGAGATCTGGACCGTCCCGGGACGGAGAGCCCTCAGAGGAGCAATTCCGAAGGGGGCGAAGTGGGCGTCAGGGATAGTTTATGCTTTAAGACTCAGCGGTTCTCAACCTGTGGGTCGCGAACAATGAAAATACATCCTGCATATCAGATATTTACATGATGATTCATAACAGTAGCAACATGACAGTTATGAAGTAGCAACGAAAATAATTTTATGGTTGGGGGTCACCACAACATGGGGGACTGTATTAAAGGGCCGCGGCGTTAGGAAGGTTGAGAACCACTGCTAGTGGTCATGTTCATGGTAAACTCCTTTTTATATCATGCTCGACTCATTAGGGATAGACACTGTGGTGGTTGTTTTTTTAATTTCACACTTAATGTATCATTCAGATCATGCCTCCTAGCACCTCTGATGTAGAAAAGCATGACTGGACGTGCAGCCTGTAACTGGTGGATCGCTGGCACCACCGTTAAGGTCTGTTAATACCTCGTTTCTAGGGAAGATGTGGGTGAAGATGAAGAGAAACCTAAAGATATCATCAGGTTCACCGCCGAGAAGCTGTCCGTGGAGGAAGTCTCGCAGCTGGTGACGTCCCCGCTCTGGGGTGCGGTGTCCCTGTTTGTGGGTGAGTGTGTGTCCCCAGCTCCCTTGCCGGTACGAGGCCGTAAAGGCACGGGTGTCCCGTGTCCAGTGTTGGGGCGGGATGTTAAGACACTGAGCCACGGTGACCGGGTGGGGGTCGAAGTTTCCAGCTTTGCGTCGTGAGAGTAATCTTCAAACGAACATGTTAAAGGCCTACTGAGAGCAGGACAGACGTCCTTAGCAGAGAGAATTCTGTGTTTTCCAAACATCCAGGGGAAATGGGTGGTGGTGGTACCTTCATGATAACCGGGAACGTGATGCCCAGCTGCTGTGCCAGGCATTCTCTAAGTGGCAAATGCCACCGGGAAAGAACTCTGCTGCTTTGTCACGCGAGAGTCTCCATCCGCCTGCCCGGTCAGCGCGTCTTACCTTCTTACCTTTGTGATGGTTATCTTTTGTTTTTCTTGTCATGTTCATTTTTAGAATATTGCAACGTAATCTTCAGACAGATCTGTGTGCTACTTGTCTATTCCAAAATAACCCTGTTCTTGCCCTGGCCGGCGTGGCTCAGGTGGTTGGCTGTCATCCGTGCACCAAAGGGTCGCCGGTTCAGTTCAGGTCAGGGCACACGCCCGGGTTGCCGGCTCGATCCCCAGTAGGGGGCGTGCGGGAGGCAGCCAAGCGATGTTTCACTCTCATCGATTTTTCTCTTTCTCTCCCTCTCCCTTCCTCCCTAAAAAAAAAAAATCAATCAAAATATATTAAAAAATTAGAATCTTTTTTACTGTGCCATTTCTACTATAAGGAGAAACCTTATTCTAATCGCCTTTTTTTCTTCTTCTTAGGGACCACGAGGAATCACTTTGAAGGGAAAAAAGTCATTAGCTTAGAGTACGAAGCATACATACCGATGGCGGAAAACGAAGTCCGGAGGATCTGTGGTGACATGAGGCGGAAGTGGCCGGTCAGGCACATCGCGGTGTTCCACAGACTCGGGTATGACGCCCTCATGCCCTGCCAGCTCCCCTCCGTGCGGGCGCGGGCCCTGCGGTGTCAGGTCCTGGCTCCGGGGAGAGGAGTTAGCGTGTTTCCTGGCAGACGGTGGAGGTTAAGGCTGCTTGTTCCGTTGTAACGTTTGCAGTGCCAGCTGCTGTGCCAGGGCCCAGGTGGGCAAGACCCTTGAGCCCAGGCCGCAGGGCTTGTGCTGATCGGGGGAAAGTCCCAGAGGCCGTTAGGGAATTGTCTTCTAGTCTGGACTCTGTTTATATGAAGAAAAGAGACTTTAAAGTACATGCCCTGGGAGGACATTAGATTGGTTTGCCTTTTGTGTCCCTAAGAGTGGGTTCCAGGCTTTGCAAAGCGCCCAGCAGTGGAGACTGGATCGTCAGGCGCAGCGAGGTGGCTGTCCTGTGATTACAGCGCTAGAGGTCCTGTCCGCTGTGTGTTGCTGTTTGACATTTAAGTTCTCTGTTGCTTCGCCAGCTGGTGACGTTTCTCCGGCGCCGCCGGGCGCTGTGCCTGTTGGTTTGGCTCAGGCGTTGGTTGACCTGGAGGCCACATAGGAGGAAGGGGGTGTTAGTTCTGGGAGCTTCTCTGGGATTTCTCTTCAGGGGTCGTGAACCCTTGAGCAGTAGGTTCAGAGAAGGCGTAACGTGCCCTCCGTTCCGTTGCAGCCTGGTCCCCGTGTCCGAAGCGAGCGTTGTCATCGCCGTGTCTTCGGCCCACAGGGCTGCGTCCCTCGGAGCCGTGAGCTACGCCATCGATGCTCTGAAGGCCAAGGTGCCCGTGTGGAAGAAGGTACCTGGAGGAAGCTCCCGCCTCTGCCTTGGCCGGGTTTTCCTCAGGGATTTTTGAGCACGAGAGCACATGCAGAGTTTGTGCACATGCGTCTCCCCCGACTTGCTGACTCCTGTTTTCTGAATCTGAGAAGCAGGGTGTTTATGTAAAACTAGAGGCCCGATGCACGAAATTCCTGCAAGGGGCTCGACCCCCGCCCGCCGCAGCAGCCGCCTCTGCCTCAGCCCTTGCAGCCCCGGCTTCTTCCGGAAGGTCGTCTGGAAGGACGCCCGGTCTAATTAGCATATTATGCTTTTATTATCTAGGATCTTTTTTCCAAGGTTTGTTAACCATGAAAAATATACGCCCCCAGAATGCACGGCACGGAGCTGGCCTCCGCAGTGTAGGAGTTGGGATTCCCAGGCTGCCGGAGCCCTCAGGTTAGGGTTCCCTGAACAAGGGGGTCTCCTGTCCAGAGCGGGAATGGTGTGCGGCTACTCGGGCAATTGCCAGCACAGAAATTCTTCAAGGCACTAGACCCCCCAGGGCTCCATCCTTTTAGAAAAAGAAAAAAGGGTGGAGAAAATGCCCGGTGAGTGGATGTAACCATGTCAGTGGGAGACGTACGGGCTCTCTGTGCCCAGCCCCGCAGTGAGGGCAAATGGGTCTCTGGTCATAGAGCCTCTCCCCCCACTAGCGGCAGCGGCAGGGGCTGTCTGTGCTCTCGGCGGCCAGCACCCAGGCGGGGCTGTAGCAGAGTGCGAGCCGCTGGGGGCCGGGGGGGACAGCAGCCAGGGCCGGGGACCAGGGCGGGGGCCCCTCAGTGTCCATGACGGCTGGACCTGACCCGCCTGAGGGATGTAGCCACCAGGCTTTCAGAATGGAAACCGAAGCCCCTTGTTAAAGGGGAAACTGGGGTGAGAGTCGTGAGTGTGAAGGGACCCTGGCTTAGTGCAGCTCAGATGTCTGGGTGTTTGCTCTGAACCAGGCCACAGTGTCCATAGAGCGGGGAGGCGCCTGAGAAGGGAGTGGAGGGCACCCCATGGTGAGAGCACCCCCACAGTGAGAGACCCCACGGTGAGAGCACCCCACGGTGAGGGCACCCCACGGTGAGGGCACCCCACGGTGAGGGCACCCCACGTGAGTCATGAGCCTGGGGCAGGGGGAGGGGACAGCCCACGACTGCAGGTGAGCGGGTGGCCTCCAAAGAAGGCCCTGGGCGGTGGGGAAGGGTCCAGGTGTCCAGAGGACAAGCGAGTGTGGGTTTCTGTTCCGCCGGCAGAGGAGCTGGCTAGAGAGTGAGAAGGGAAGGTGGCCTGTCCTTCCTGAACGTGTGGAAACGCTAGTCCGGTCCTAGTCGCGGCCTGTGCTTCGAGGTCGTCTGTGGCGCAGGCACAGGTGGGCAGGCAGGCGCCACCTGCGCCCAGAGCAGCTGTCACCTGTGCAGAGCTTCTGCAGGGTCACCATGTCACAGGCTGAGCCCCGCTGCCTGGGGACCAGCGCAGTTAGAGCTGTGGGAGCAGCCGGTGTGTTTGGAAAGGAAAATGCTTAGAACGGAAGACCCTGCCCTCTTCTGCCTGCCCAGCTGTCCCTGTGCTGGGCCCCAGGGAGTTCAGCCCTTATTCTGCCCCGTCGTCCCCCCTGGTATGGCTTCTGTCCGCTGCTCCCCTCTGGGTGGGCGTCCTTACGTGGAGGGGACGTGTTCGTTCCTTTCTCTGCTCGCGGTGCCGATATAAACGTCCCAGGATGTGGAGAGAGGAGCAGATTTCAGTAGGTGTGATGTCCATCGCCCTCGCTGCTCAAATCTGTCTGCGTGTATTCAGATGCTTTGTGTTGAATGCCTGTCATGCTTCTGTCTCTTAGGAAATATACGAAGAATCATCATCATCTTGGAAGAGAAACAAAGAATGCTTTTGGGCAGCCAGCGAGTAAATCACTCACGTTGGTGAAGTGGTCGCCTGACCTTGGGCCACAATCTGATTTTCCTTCTCCAGAGCTCAGGAGAGTTTAGGGTGAGGTCTGACACTGGAGCTAGAGAGAGGGACCGCCTCTAGGGGGAAACGGAAGAACAATTTAAACACGAGGAAAGATGTCAGCGGTAGACAAATGAACTCATGACGAATGATTGTAACTGGACTCAGAGTCTGTCTCAGAACCCACCTCCCCATCCCCCTCCCCACAGCCAGGGTGCCACTATGGTGCTGGCTGGAGGGCGCACAAAGTCATTACTGGACAGTCATGATATATTTTCAGAATTTATATATTTAAAAAGTAAACCAAATAAACATGATTAAAAACGTTTATGAGCAACATTTTTCTGTGTTTTAAAATTCAGTACTAAGACATAAAACATGTATTTCATACTATGGCGATGTCTAGGATTTCAGAATCTATCATCTCACCATTACTTATTAGATTTTATAAGTTCTTAGTGTTGAATCCGTATACAAATCAGCATGAAGTCACTGTAAAACCAGGGTAATTGACTAGCAACAAGGTTCCTTTGGGTTATACTGTTAGTTGATATTTAAAATTTGACCCTCAGCCGGCCGGCCGGCATGGCCCTCGGTTGAACATCAACCAGGAGGTCCCGGTTCAATTCCCGGTCAGGGCATATGCCTGGGTTTCGGGCTCGATCCCCAGTGGAGGGCGTGCTGGAGGCAGCCGGTCAATGATTCTCTCTTGTCGTTGATGTTTCTCTCCCTCCCTCTCCCTTCCTCTCTGACATCAATAAAATAAAAATAAAATTTGATCCACAGCCACTGGAAAAGGAGAAGGATGTGGGTGTTTATTAAAGCACTTGCAGATAGTATCCCTTTAGCTGCTTAGGCAGCATCGCCATTAGTGAGGTCCATAATGAGCAACTTCTCCGCAAGGTCTTTGTCCTAAACAAAGGCCCAGCCTCCTCGTGGTCACCTGTATACTATCTTCGTGGACAGGAGTGTATGACCTCCTTATCGGCCTTAAAGCAGTAAAACATGGACATAATTTCAGGCGACTGACACCACAGAATTTGCATTATGCATGTTGGGAACGAAGACTAGACTTGCAGACACAGATTGACTGCATTTGGGGTGATATTGTTACATCTAGTGAGACATTGTTAACATAGGAATTCACTTTTCCAACCATCCTTGCCTGCCTGTTTGGTGCCAGACACCCAGCTGGTGGTCCCTGCCCCTGACCCTCACATCCAGGGGAAGAGTCTGCAGGCTGCCCCTTCCTGGGCTGCAGGAGCCACGCTGGCGCCAGGAATCCCCGGTAAGCCAGGCTTTTCCCTACTGTCGATCCAGAGAAACTGGGCTGACGGACCCGGAAGGCAGACACACCCTCCCCTACTCTCCCTGATCGCCTGGCCTCGGCCTTGCCCTCTCTGGATTCATGCTTCCTTCTTCCCTCCACTAAATTTTAGCCCCTTAGGACAGTGGTCGGCAAACTGCGGCCCCTTGAGTGTGGCTCTTCCACAAAATACCACGTGCGGGCCCGCATGTACAGTGTGATTGAAACTTCCTGGCCACACTCAAGGGGCCAAAGAGCCACATGTGGCTTGCGAGCCGCAATTTGCCGACCACTGCCTTAGGAGAACAAGACAGTCATTCATTCTGAAAGCACATTAGCGTGGAGGTACGGGCCCCTGTAGATATTCCCAGGGCTTTGTACCCCGATTGTTAATATGTTTATGCACTAGAGCCCCGATGCACAAGATTCGTGCAAGAGTAGGCCTTCCTTCCCCCACTGCCGGCACCTGCTTCCCTCTGGCCGCCAGCAGGCACCGGAGACCTGGGCTTCCCTTGAAGCCCCAACTTCGTCCGGAGGGTCACTTGGAAGGACGTGTGGTCTAATTAGCATATTATACTTTTATTATTATAGATGATTTCACTTATATGTGGAATCTAAAATATAGACTCATAGATAAGAAAACAAACCAGTGTTTACCAGCGGGGAGAGGGGATCGGGGGTGGATGAAATAAGTGAAGGGATTAAGATGTGCAGATTTCCAGTTATAAACGTTATGGGGATGTAAGTACTGCAGAGGGAATGTGGTCGATGATATTGTAACGCCTGTGTTTCCCCAGCAGGGGGCAGTAGATCCTGGGCTATAGTCAAAGCAACTTGTGTGAGATTTGATTACTTTTATTTTGCGCAGAACCCAAAA
>NW_005879345.1:0-7038 GCF_000147115.1 Myotis lucifugus | reverse complement strand
GGCCAGAAGTTTGAGAACCACTGCCCTAGACCAACTTCTCGACCCCAACTGCGTCACATGAATAGGACTGGGTCCTTTCACCTTGACCCCACAATGACCCAGCAATCTTTCTACTCCAATAAATTCTAGGGCTTCCCAAACAGAGCCCTGAAGCATGGCCATCAGCAACGCTGTTTCCTGAGCTGTCTGGGCCTGACTCCTGAAGCTTCCTCCTGGAAACCTAACGGAACCCTGCGGCAGCCCCCGGCCTGGAGAGGTAAGGAGATGCCCCTGGAGACGCCAGGTGGAGGTGGAGCTCTTTCAGATGGAGAAAATGGGCGCTGAGGGGGAAGGGAGAATGGACGTACCCCAGGATCTAGGGGAAGGGGAAGCAAGTAGCAGGGACTTCAAAGCCAGTGAGGAATGAGAGGAGGGGGCTAGGAGAGTGGGAAGCAGCTTAGTTAAGTGCAAAGAGGACTGACTACTTGATGAAATATTAGGTCACCATTGATTGCCAATTAACTACTTAACTTCATAGTAACAGGAACTTCTGATTAACTTAAATTAAATGAACAACAGTTGAATTTGTGCTTTGATTATAACTATGTAAAAAAAAGTAGTTCTGCATACAGACAAACTAAACTGAGGAAAAAATACTGAAACCTAGATAATTTTTATTATATGAATCAAGGATATTTTGTTTTCTTAAAGTGAATTAAGTTTTCTATTTTGGTTATACAAAATGTCTAACCAATGTACACCCAAAGCACACACTGGTCTTGAATTGGCTTTCTCCCTTCCTTAAGTCTCATGAATTTTCAGAGGTGTTTCTGTTCTAGGATAGTAGAAAGCTAGAAAAATTCCGGGACAAGAGGAATAGGGAAACTGAGGCAGGAAAATTAAACAAAGCCCAAAAGTTTGCAGGCCGCTTGTAACAGGATCTCTTCTTGAGAACAAAAGCTTAAAACCTCTTCTCACAAAAGCAGGAGAAGAGGTGGAAAGGAAGGGGAGAGGAGGAGAAAGAATCGTAACTCGCCTTCACTAACCAGAGACTCCTAGTATCAATGACCCTGGAGCTGTTAGCACAGCGGGAGGAGGGGAAGGAAGAGGCCCTCTATCTCCTCCACTGTTTAAAAAGGAAGCCAGCAGTCTTGGATTTGCCAAGAAAAAATTGCCAGGTGGTTCTCATAAATTGTGGAAAAATATAACAAAGAGTTAATCTATACCAGGGTATCTATCAGAGGAATTAACACACACACACACACACACACACACACACACACCTATAGACAGGAGGGTGTATAAGGCAGAAACCCCTCCCCCCCTCACTCTTCAGATTGGCTGAGAGCCCATCTGTGCTTCCTGAGCCAGGTTTGCTGGCCTTGCTTCTTTAGTTTGTTCGATAACTTCACTTTTTAAATTTTTAAATAAATTTACTGTAAATAAAGTTACAATATAAATATTATCAGAAGTCTCTCATTTAGATTCATTTATATGAGACGACAAGAATCGAGTTTGGGAATAGCTCATGCCCTCTGACTCAGGGGCTGTCATTACTCCTCTCTGGTGTCTGTGAGAGGTGCCTGTCATATTTCTAGAAAAATTAAAAAAAAAAGTTGAAGCCAAAACAATTTAGAAAGTATGCAATCTGCATCTAACCTTCACCACTTTAGAAAAATTGTGCAAGCTAGCTCCTCTTGGTGGGCCGGGGGAAGCCACGGGTGGTTCTGCTTTTTTATCCATTACTCCAGCACTACCTGTGGGGTTGGAGGAGTTTTACCCCTTCTTCCCACCTAAAAGAATATTGGGAGGACCTTGCATTTCTTCCTTTGCCCCTTTACTATCTTTCCCGTTCGCAGAAAAGTACCCTACTGATACAGACATCCCACCGGCCCCTCCGGCCATGTTGGCCTTGTGAGAAGGTCATCAACCTTTTGAACAGGGGCCCTGGCTGCAGTTTCTGCATCTTGTCTTTTTTTTAAATTTTTTTTTTATTGATTAAGTTATTACGTATGTTGGTCCTTATCCCCACGTTACCCCCCATCCCCCCCCACTCATGCCCTCACCCCCCTGTTGTTCCTGCAACTCCTGCTTACAGGGAGTAATCAGCACACGCTGGCTACTCTGAGCAGCTAGCCTTCCATCTCTTTTGTACTTCACGCAGGGACCAGCTCAGGGTTCCTCTTAGCTCGCTCTCTCTCTCTCTCTCTCTCTCTCTTCCTTTTCTGTTTGTATTCAGCTTCTCTTAGTTCTCCTGACCTGTCTTGGTCTTCTAGAAATCCTCAATCAGCAATGTCCAAGGGCTCACTTCTCAGCCAGCAGGAAAGCTGCCTCTTATTTGCTTTGTTTTCCCATTTTGTTACCATCTACATGTTTTTTGATGGAAAACCTCAAAGAGGAGGAGAGTTGAGTGATACAATTCAGTTAAAAAAGGTCACCTTGCCAAAACCGGTTTGGCTCAGTGGATAGAGTGTCGGCCTGAGGACTGGGGGGTCCCAGGTTCGATTCCGGTCAAGGGCATGTACCTGGGTTGCGGGCACATCCCCAGTGGGAGTGTGCAGGAGGCAGCTGGTCGATGTTTCTCTCTCATCGATGTTTCTAACTCTCTATCTCTCTCCCTTCCTCTCTGTAAAAAATCAATAAAATATATTTTTAAAAAAAAAGGTCACCTTAAAACCCAATCAGGTACATTTATAAAATGATATGAGGTATTATTTAGTTCGGCCCCATGACTCCCCACAAAGTTGTTAAAGTAAAAGCAGTCACCCTGTTTGAAAGATGATGACACTGACATATATAGAGGCTCAGAGAGTTATAGAGTAAGTTTCTAGGTCAAAATTTAAATGTGTATCTTCTGAATCCAGGTTTGGCGAGTTTCTTACGACTTAGCAAGTCAATTGAAGTTGCTCCTACTAGCATCGCTCCATGCTATCACTCCAAATAAGCCCAGAGCACATGCACAGGACACACTGTGGGATTAAAGTTCCCAGATGTTTAGAGGAAGTGAACTCATAAGATGAGATATGGACACATGACCTGGGGATTTTGTAGAAATCTACACACAAAAAAAGCTAAGGAATTTGCTTCAGTCTGAGCCAATCACACTTAGAAATCCAGGGGCTCAGAGCCTTGGAAGCCATTTGGGTCACATTTCAAAATCATTTTACATCAAGCCCGAGAACTCAGTAATGCTTCGTAAATGTGATTACTTTTGCCTCTCAATCCAATCTTATGTCGACGATATTTTCAAATTCAGCATTTATCTTAGCTCCTTCTCAGTCATCAGCAGTTTTCGTGTCATCTCTTTATCCAATCCTCTTTTAAAGAAGGATGTAAAAGATGGATCACACCATCAAATATTATGTCTCCCAAGGGGATGCACCTGTAACAGCATAATCACCTCAAAGAAAAGAAGTTCAACTATAAAGGTGCAATTTGAGCCAGCAGGATTATACATAAACAGCTGTAAGGGACAAAAGGACTTATTGGTGGGTATATATCTATGGAAATAGAGAGTATTTTAGATGAGCTATTACCTAACAACTGGGTGCCTGCAATATGACACCCCATGTTAGTCACTGCTAAGAGATTAAAAAACACACACACACACAAAAAAACAAGGGTAAATGGGTAAATGGTGTCTTGTGTTGAAATTGGGGATGGATACAAACATTCCATGTAGTTCAATTCTACAAATATTTTTAAAGCTCAATTATACATCAAGTCCTATATTAGGGAATAAAAATATACAGAAGTTAATCTGTGACTCTTCCTCTCCCTCTATCAGGCATATCAGGAGGTAGGGGAGCTTTCTCTGATGTACTCCTTTCAAAATCTTGGTGAAATTCCTGGAGGAAAAACTCAGAAAATTAGAACTCCTTCTATAACTGTGGCGCTCAGCAGCGTCACTCTCTCCACCTAGCCTACATTTGCCTTCTAGCAAGTCACCAAAATTCCTAGTTAATATTCCTGAGATTTATGGTATCCCACAGTCTATGCTCCAGAAAACAGAGGAGGAGGAGGGGCTAGGAAAAGTCCCACCTACCCTGGACTGCTCCCCACCCCACATGCAACCCAGGCACCGTCCAAGGCCCTTACTCAGCAGCCACCTCTGGCCCTGGTCTCCCCTGCAGCTGTTAGACCAGCTCCCCATCAGCATCTCGGCGCCATTGTCAGCAGGACTCCGAGGCATTCCAGGTGGTAGCTTAACTCAGAGCCCCAAACTGGTTACCATTCATGTAAAAAAACACCAGATCATGTTGAAAATTGGTTTGGACACAAATTTCCCATTATTTAAAAAATCAGTATTTGTGACCACTGTCATCATCATTATCATTATCACCATGTTCATTCTCTTTATTGCAGAGTGATCCAACATGGTGTTTAAAAATATGTGTGTTGAGGAAAACTATGTATTAATTAGTGGTTGCCATACTTCTTCTTTGCATCTCAAATTAAAATCTCATCTGCTCAGGTTCCCAGGTTTCTCACTTCATATTTTTTCAATATAGTATAAGAATTTGCCAATGGATTACAAATATTAATTTTAATTCTAGCATTTAATTTGATTTTTTTTATACAGGCTTTGCTGGACAAAAAATATGAAGTATTACATTTCCAATTGTGTCTCTGTTTTCATTTTCAGTTATTCTATTTGCTGTCTTCCTTAGCAAGTTCTCACAGCCTCAGTGTTAGGTACATATTCAGTATGTTTCTTTCTTTTTTATTTTGATGTATTTATTGATGCACAAAAAGTTGCAAATATGGTAGAGTGTGGTCCCCTGATAGTTCCATGTTATTTTAACTCATGTGTAAGTACACAACTACTACCCAGATCAGGAAACAGAAGTATTCCATCTCCACAAAAATCTTCCTTATTCTGCCTCTTTATAAACACACCCACTTGGCTTCCCTCTACCATCCCTAAAACCTGGTAACCATTAGCCCATTCTCCACTTCTAAAATTGTGTCATTTCCAGAATGATGTATAAGGGGGATCACATAATGTGTGACATTTTCAGATTGTCTTTTATCACTAAGCATATGCCCTTGAAATCCACCCAAGATGCTGAGTATAACAATTGCTCCCCCCTTTTCACTGCTGAGTAGTATTGCACAGTATGAATGAATGTACCACTACTTATTTAGTGATTCACATATTTTGGTTGTTTGTAAGTTTGGGCTGTTACAAATACAGTGGGGCCTTGACTTACGAGTTTAATTTGTTCCGAGACCGAGCTCATTAAGGAGCTCGTTAACTCAAATTACTCAATCAACTCAATGCAAAAAATCGGCCCAGAGACAGCTGGTATCTCAAAAAACTCGTTAGTCGGGACATTCATAAGTCAAGGCCCCACTGTAAAGCAGTTATAGAAATGAAAAATTAAATAATTAGAGAATACTTGTCCCTAAGACACAGTGTAGCTAGAGATATAGTAATTACAAATGTTAAAATTGTTAAGGCCTATTTTCTCTTGGTACTAGATAGGGATGCATTGAAATATGGGGGAGTGATGGTTACTTTTATGTGTCATCTTGACTAGACTATAGTCCCTAGGTGCTCAATCAAACCCTAATCTAGGTGTTGCTGTGAAGGTGTTCTGTAGATGTTACTGACATCTAAAATCAGTTGACTTTGAGTAAGGGAGATCATCCAAAATAATCAGGTTGGGCCAGATTTAATCAGCTGAAAGGCCTAAAGGGCGGAGTGGAGGATTCCCTGAAGAGAAAGGAGAAAGTCCCCTGTGAACAGTACCTTCGCTGGTGCCAGGCTGCTTAGCTGCTTGTCCTAAAGCCCTGCCATGTGGCTCTTCGTCTGGGGTAGCCACCCCCAACGTCTAAGCCAGTTCCTTGCAATAAATATCTTGATCTATATTTCCTTCTCATTCTGCTCTTTTAGGTTGAACCCTGACTAGTATAGGCAAGTAGGGAATTTAGCAATCATTAAGTACCATGAATTGAATAAACATTCAGTAACCTCAGAGCTTGGGGTTAATTCAAAGACACATGGAAGCCCATTCTGTAATCCAGACACATGTAACCAGTAGGTCTTTTCAGACCTTTTGTTTCCCTTCACTTTTCCACTCGCAGGCCAAGCATCGGCTTCAAGCCGACTCCACGTGCTACCCTCAGTGAAATTATGAGTCAAAGATTTATGAGAATTCCTCCTTTAGCTATCAAAATGGGAAAAAGCTACAATGATTTTTTTTCTTTTTTAAAAAATATATTTTATTGACTTTTTACAGAGAGGAAGGGAGAGAAATAGAGAGTTAGAAACATCGATGAGAGAGAAACATCGATGAGCTGCCTCCTGCACACCCCCTACTGGGGATATGCCCACAACCCAGGTACATGCCCTTGACCAGAATCGAACCTGGGATCTTTCAGTCCGCAGGCCGACGCTCTATCCACTGAGCCAAACCGGTTTCAGCGTACAATGATTTTTTTAAAATCCCGGTATTGATATTGACATAGAAAGTAAACATTCCATACACTCTAATTTACACTTAATTGGTGATTTTATTACCATTTAAAAAAAAATCCAAAATTTCAACTTTTTTTTCACAAATATACTGAGGCATGAATATAAAGATATGCAGGTAAAGATATTCAATATGAAACTTCTTACAATAATAAAATAGTGGAAATGAACCAAAAACAAAACAGTCGGAGGACTGTGCATACATTGCATCAAGCCCTACCTGGCTGCTCAGTGGCGTGAAGTAGAGGGGCAGATGCTGGTTGTAGGAGCATGGATTCGTTTCCTTGCCCACGGCCTGGTTTCTTTCTCCATTCCCACTCCCCCACACCCCCCCCCCCCCCCCAGGGAGGGGGAGGGGAATTTAAAGGGAGAGACAGGAGAAAAAAATCGCCTTTTTGACCCTCTCCCCCCCGAAAAAAAAAACAAAAAAAAGAGCCCGTGAAAAGTTGAGAAAAACAAAAAGAAAATATCCATGCCCAACAACCACCCCCCAATTTTTTGCGCCCGAGTGAAGGAGAGCAAAAAAGAGTGATAGATACACAAGAAGACCCAGAGAGAAGCAGCGCCCGAGGGAGAAA
>NW_005879344.1:0-7039 GCF_000147115.1 Myotis lucifugus | reverse complement strand
TCCTCGGCCCTCGCAGCCTGTGGCCCTGAGCTCCCGGGGCCGAGCCAGTGGGTGGGTTAGCTCCCTCCCTCCCTCCCTCCCTCCCTCCCTTCCTTCCTTCCTTCCTTCCTTCCTTCCTTCCTTCCTTCCTTTCTCCCTAGGTTCCTTCTAAATTTCCCAGCCTCTCTTTCCTGCTTGCCCGCCTGGGGTTTGGTGGGCCAGATGTGAGGTCCGAGGACCCCCCCCCCCCCACAGGGCTCCTTTCTCTGTACTTCTTCCTCCCCGGGCGCCGCGTCTGCCCTGGGCCCTTCTCGGGACTAGGAGGCCCCTGTGCCCTGGGGTCGGAGTCACTGTCCCCACGGCGGCCACCCGGCTGACTCTCCCTGTTGCAGATGGAGAAGGAGATGGTCCTGCCCAGCGCCCACCAGCAGAACCCCGACTGTGACATGTGGGTCCACGAGTATTTCACGCCCGTCCCTGGTCCTTGTCTTCCCCGACAAACCGGTTCCGTGTGACGGTCGTGCGGCCCGGAGACTCGGCGAGGGACACGCTGGAGGGGGTCTGCAAGGTGAGGCCCTGGGGGCGTCCTGTGGAGCAGAGGCCCCGGGGGTCACCTCCGCAGCAGGCGATGCGGGGCCGGGCGGGGCTCCCCACATGCAGGGCCGGGCCGGGTTAGGGTTAGGGTTAGGGCTGCAGAGCCGCGCGCGTGCCGGGTTCGCACACGGTGGTGGTTCACCGTGTCTGCACACCTGAGAGATTTTCCCTGTGATTCAGTGACGGTTACGGAAATAACTGTCGGGATGTTCTTAGTTTGGCCTTAAAAACTCCTTGGGGGGAGGGCAGGAGAAGTAAAAAGAGTATAAACACGTGGAAGATGAACTTCACGCAGGTGGAAATAACTGTCATCAGCAGAGCTTTTGGGGGGGAAGAGCCCTTTATTTGTGAAAACTTTACATGTCTATAGAAGCAGAGACTGATGTCATGAACGCTGGGGTCCCCGTCACTGGGGTCTATAATGATCAAATTCTGTTTCCTTTACTCACTCCCACCCCCAGCTCCGGGTTATTCTGGAAGCAAATCCCCAGCTCATTATCTTTATCTACCGTGCACTTGGGATGAGTCTCCAAAATAGAAGGATGTTTTTAAAAAAATGAGTCCATTGAAGCATTTCCTGCCCACGATGCACTGTGTGCTGAACAGCACTGTCCTCTCTTTTCCCTTCTTTTTTTAAAAGATATTTTTATTGATTTCAGAGAGGAAGGGAGAGGGAGAGAGAGAGAGAGAGAGAGAGAGAGAGAGAGAGACAGAGACATCGGTGATGAGAAAGAATCATGGGTCGGCTGCCTCCTGCACACCCCCCACTGGGGATCGAGCCTGCAACCTGGGCCTGTGCCCTGACCGGGAATCGAACCGTCACCTCCTGGTTCTTAGGTCGACCCTCAGCCCCTGAGCCACGCGGGCCGGCCCCCATCTTCTCGAACGCACATGCGGGTTGTGTATGAAACCATGTCGCTGCTCTTGCTTTTTCTGCAACCTTCATCCGAAGATGAGTTTTTAGACACAGGAAGCCCGCCGGCCGGTCTGGGCCCGGAGGAGGCCTGGGAGCCGAATCCCCGGCTTTTCCCGATTGCTCCTCTGGGCGAGTCGTTCCGCATGTTTCCGAAGCCGCACGCTGGGAGCTCATGTGGGACTCTGTAAATCACCGAAATCCGAGCGTCGTCCTCACTGGGACTCGCTTGCAGATGAGCTGCTGACATGGTCCCGTCCCCACGTGTGAAACCCACGTGCCGGGCGCAGCCTCCCTCGCTGTCCCCGCGTCAGGCTTTCCCCACGCTCCCCTCCGCCGCCTCTGTGTGTGTGGAGTTATGTTGTGGCCTCTTTGCTCTGACGGTGGGTCTTTAAACTTGTCTTTACTGTTGAAGGCGTTGCCGGTGCCCCTTCCCCCGTGGCCCCTGGTCGATGGGTTTTGTTGCAAATCCCGAGTTAAAGGCTGAACTGGCTCAGGTCGGCCGAGTGCATCGCCAGGTGCCCACGGGGCGCGGCCTGTGTTCAGTGAGAAGGCGCTGAAGTTCGGGTGTAGGTGCAAAGCGTCCGGCACAGTGGACACTCATCCCGGGACCGGACGCCGTGTCCCGGGAAACGCGCCCCCTTTTCCCACTGAACATCTCTCCTTCTCCTTCGTCCGCGCAGACGCACCAGCTGGACCCGGCTGCCCATTACCTGCGGCTGAGGTTCCTCGTGGAGAATAGACTGCAGGTCTACGTGCCGCAGCCTGAGGAGGACGTGTACGAGCTGGTAGGCGCCGCCGTCCGGGCCCTCCGCGCAGGGGCGTAAATCCCATGGGTGCCTGTGCGGGTGGTGGCTGGGGAGGGGGAGCGGGTTCTGACCTGAATGGCCCTCGTTCCTTCGGAGTGTGGCTCCTGGGATGGCCCTGCGGGTCCCAGCCTCTCCGCGGGGTGCAGCGCCCCCTGTCTGGTGCTGGGAGCCTGTGCCCTGGCACAGCCGGCTCAGAGCCGCGGGGACACGATCCGCTCTCCCTGTCGCCCGCCAGGCGTGGTTTTCAGTTGGCGACTGAGGCCCGCCGGCTCTGACTCCATTTCTGTGTGACTCTCCCTCCCCGCGCGCTGGAACCCACGGCCGCGTCCTGTCGCGGGAAAGAGCCGCCGCTTACTTCTGTGTCCCAGCCTCTCGTGGTGACGTTTAGACAATCCCGGCCGTCACCTGTGTCTGCGTTTCTTTGTCCGAGTCTTGCCCACACCCGGGTCTCTCTCGGCTCTGATGACGTGGCGTTGGCAGGAACACGAGGGGACGCTATTCTAGGGTCCCGTCAGAGTGGAAGTGACCGTTCACACAGTAGGTGCTCAGGGAACGTTGTCACGGTAACGGCACTGACGCTTCCTTTTTGGCGGCCACATGGTGCAGTGTCAGTCCCAGGAGAGGAATGTGGGAGCCGGGGCCCCGCCCTGGAGTTTTCGCTCCCCTCTGGTCAGTCGTTCCTGGGGCCACGGCTGCGGGCCTGGACGTGCGCCTGGCGACGCGTCCCCGTGGGGGGGGGGGGGTCACCGCGGAGAGCAGAGCCGAGAGCCGGAGCCGGGCCTCCCTCTGGGAAAGGGGACGCGCGTGGCCGGCAGTGAGTGGGGTTCTGTGCAGTCAGCGCTGTGAATGCCCGCCCTTCGCCGGCCGAGTGCGTTCGGCCCGCGGGTGCGGTCGTGGAGCAGCCCTGCTGGGTGGTTCCTGTGTTTATCAGGGCTTTTTATTGCACTGAGTTTAGTCTAAGGAAGTGGGGCTCGGGCCTGTGTCGTTCTAAACCAGCGGTTCTCAACCTGTGGGTCGTGACCCCTTTGGCGGTCGAATGACCCTTTCACAGGGGTCGCCTAAGACCATCCTGCATATCAGATATTTACATGACGATTCATAACAGTAGCAACATGACAGTCATGAAGTAGCAACGAAGATAATTTTATGGTTGGGTCACAACGTGAGGAACTGTATTTAAAGGGCCAGAAGGTTGAGAACCGCTGCTCTAAACGAATCGTCTGAGATAAACGTACCCACAGGCTCAAACCAGGTACCAAGCAGGAGGCCACCAGGAAGGGACAGGACCGTGCCCACTGGACCCTGGGAAAACGTGATTGGAACGACGGCGACACGCTGCCCCCTAGAGGCAGAGCGGGCTCGAGGCCCAGAGTGAGGTGAAGGCCCAGCCTTTTGTGAGCGTTCAGTGGTGTGACGAAGCGCGCCGTAAACTTCATGTATTTGGTGTTTATAGTTTTGGTGACCATGTTTTTGAGCTGAAGATTAGTATCGTAACAGATTTTTTTCCAATTTCAGAATTTATCTGTATGACAATAACACCCCATCGAGGTGTGCCCTTCACACTGCATTTGGGGGAAGTTGCGTTGAATTAGGGTGTCCAGCGAGCGGCTGTGCGTTCAGTTCCTCCCCCAGCTCTCCACTCGCCGCCTGTCAGGTGCCCCAAAAGAGGGCGGAGAGGAACGGGCGTCCCTCCTCGCCAGAATCCGGTCCTTTCCGAACGAGTGACCGTGCTGTCGGAGACGGCCCCGAGGCTGCTGCTCAGTGCAGTGCACAGCCGACTGGCATCTGAAAATGCCGTTACTTTATTGTTGTTTTCTTCCAACACCATCATCCCCCGCTGGCCGCGTTCTCTGAGCCTCTGGCACGTGGATTTGTTCGGAGATTTTGTCATGGATTGTGGACATGGCCGTGGGCCTGCGCACCTGCAGGGGTGCTCCCTCCGCTGTTAAAGGGCCCGTCCTGCAGGGGTGCTCCCTCCGCTGTTAAAGGGCCCGTCCTGCAGGGGTGCTCCCTCCGCTGTTAAAGGGCCCGTCCTGCAGGGGTGCTCCCTCCGCTGTTAAAGGGCCCGTCCTGCAGGGGTGCTCTCTCCGCTGTTAAAGGGCCCCGTCCTGCAGGGGTGCTCTCCGCTGTGAAAGGGGGCCCCGAGGTACCTGGGAGTGAGTGAAGACCAAGGGCGAGGGCAGAACTTTGAAGTGACTGTCTGTGCGATGATTGTCACAGACACAGGGGAACGAGCCGACCGGTTAATTGAAGTGAAGCTGCTGACGTGTGAGCTGCACACGCCTCTCCTCTCCTCCCTGGAGAGCTGATTCAGGTTCACACGGAGTTTCCTGGGTCACGGGGGTGTCATCCAGGGACTGAAAGAGGGTGTCCCCACGTAGACAGGGTGTCCCCCCAAGCACGTGACCCCGCCGTGACAGCCGTGGTCAGTTTTGAGTGCCGTGTGTTTCAGCAAGCACGGCCTTCGCAGCTGTGCGGGGTGTGCACTTTGGGGGACACCCTGTATAATTGTTGTCTGTTTCGTGCTGTAATTCGTCCACCTGTCTGTCCTGCCATGAACTTCGGGGCAGGTTCGCACGTGCACGGAAGGGACCGGAAGCACCGGGACCTCCCGTCTCCGTGGCCCACGGCAGGACCGGTGCCTCTCCCTGGTCTTTCACGTTGTTAGATGTTTACTGAGCTCACTCGTTCCTACTGAGGGACTCGGGCGATCGCGTGGGGAAGTGCCGGCGCTCGGCGTGGGAGCCACAGCTCTGTCCCCGGGGCGTGCGCCCTGCCATGCCCGCTCCCGCCCAGCGGCTCCCGAGGGGTCATTGCTCCCCGTGCGCGGTTTCCGATGGGAACGCAGCTCAGGGCGGGCATACGCGCCCGGGGTGTGGCGAGGAGAAAGATTTACACAGTGAGGCAGCCCCGCACCGCCATCGCTAACGGCCTGATGGCGCCCTGTCGTTCCAGCTGTACCAGGAGATCGAGATCTGCCCCAAGGCCATGCGGAGCCTGCAGGTGGAGAAGTCGGACGCGGCCGGGGACAGCTACGGTGCGTGCATCCCCACGGTCTGCGGTGACTCCCTCGTGGGGGCCCTTCCCCGGTGAACGTGGTAAAATGCCGGGGGCCGGGTCAGGCCACAGCCCGTCTGGGTTCTGGGCTCGGCAAGGCAGCCACACAAGGAAAAGGAGGAATCTCTGCCCTGGCCGGTGTGGCTCAGTGGATAGAGCGTCGGCCTGTGGACCCAGGGTCCCGGGTTCGATTCCGGTCAAGAGCACGTACCTCGGGTGGAGGCTCCTCCCCGGCCTGGCCTGGTTGGGGCGCGTGCAGGAGGCAGCCAGTCGATGTGTCTCTCTCACATTGATGTTTCTCTCTGTCTCTCCCTCTCCCTTCCACTCTCCCTAATAATCAATGGAAAATGCCCTTGGGTGGGGGCGGATTGACAACAACAACAAACAGGAATCTCCGCCGTGCGGCCAGGACGCGCTGCCCATCCCACAGCCGTAACCCCGGGCACGCTGTGGCTACAGGGACCTGGCTGCGTTGGGAGTGGATAGCTCTGTTAGGATGCACCCCGATCCTGAGGAGAGTTCGTCTTCCTCGCCCCAAAGCATGCAGTCCCCCCTCCCCCCACAGGTCAGGTCAGAGGAACTTGAGGTTCCGGGGGGTCCCCGAGGCGACCCTCACACTCGCCGCTGCACGGCGAGGGCCCACTCACGGGGCGTGGGCGCGGCCATGACGGTGATTCATCCAGGACGTCCACACGGGGTCTAGCAGATGAGAGAGACGTGCTCTGCTCTGAGGGGCAGGCGGGGACACCTGGGTTAGTTTGACTTGCAGATAAAATTAGTTTTATTTGAGGGGGGCTTCTTGACACTCCCCCCACCCCCCACCCCACACACAGAAATAACCTGGAAGCTAGAAGTTGCTGTAAGAATGGAGTTCAAGATAAGAGGATGCAATGACATCTTTGCGCCCTGGCTGGTGCGGTCAGTTGGTTAAAAGGCACCGAGAGGTCACGGCTCGATTCCGGTCAAGGGCACATGCCCGGGTTGCAGGCTGGAACCCCAGTAGGGGGGGTGTGCAGGAGGCAGCCGATCCATGTTTCTCTCTCTCTCTCTCTCTCTCTCTCTCTCTCTCTCTCTCTCCCTCTCTCCCTTTCTCTCTCAAATCCATAAAAACGTGTTTTTAAAAAATGAGGTCGTTGGAACATCCTCATTCTCCATCTGAGGCACCCGATACCCGCGTGGGCGGGGCCGTGGGTCGTGTGGCCCGCGTGGGCGCTGTTTCCAGGACCTGCGAACAAAACAAAACATGCTGGTTATGACTCGGCCCCGCCCTCTCGGGGACGCTCTGGCCCGGCCCGCGTCAGTTCTGTTTTGTCACTTGCCTGTTGTGTGAGCCGCTGTGCTCTGCCCGGCCCTCAGCCAGGTCACTGCCCAGAGCCTGAGCTGTGTCCACGTCACGGTGGCCTTAGTTCCACACGGTCCCCTTTGCAGTTCTACCCGAGGGAAAGCGCGTGTCCTGGGCTCCCATTGGCCAGGGAGGATGTACATGAGCATGGAGGTGGCCAGGACTGGGAGCCCCAGGCCCCTCAGCACGCAGTGTTTTGGGGCGTGTTCTGCCCTTTTTCCTGACGGGTCAGCCACGCCCAGGACTGGCCACTAGTGGCTCTGAGCTCAGGACCCCGGCCACGGGAAGGCTCACGTGGAGTGTGAAACCAGCCGGGTTCGTGTGAGGTTGGATTTGGAGGGAGTG
>NW_005879343.1:0-7039 GCF_000147115.1 Myotis lucifugus | reverse complement strand
ATATGAAAAAACAAAATCCTGTGCCCTACACTGTACACTCACAGGGTGCACTAGAGAACGCAGGGGCGCGAGGGTGGGGAGTGGTTCTCTTTCCACGAAGACAGATGTGCTTGGCCCAGAGCCCACATTAGAAATGCGAATGACAGCCGTATTGATTGCCGGCCGCGTGGTTTCTGAGAGCCGAGATGGCACCCGAGGTATGCGTTCCTCCCAATTTTTGGCGGTGTGCTGTGCTTAACGCATTAAAGATGCATTTCAGAGTCATTTCGAAAAGATTACCTCATTGATGTGGGCGAAAGGTTGCCAGGAAGTGCGGGCTGCGGGGGCCGAGCCCACCCGACGCTCGGGCCTCACCTGTGGCCTGTGTGGTCCCCCGAGGCGGCCCAGCTGGAATTTGGTAAGAACATCTCTTAGCGCATCTGTGACCCCCTATTTGCTGGCCCCCAGGTCAGCTCCAATCCCCCTTTTAAAGATGATTTTTGCCATATTTACACGAGGAAAGATGCCACAGTTGCAGTCCATCAATCTGTGTGAAACGCACAGGTATTCTCTTCTCCTCGCTGTGCTTTTCACACGAAGAAGAATATTCCAAGTACTTACGTCTGAACTAGGTTTTGGTGTTTCTCAGGGATACATACGCGGCCGCCCGGGGAATGCCCCTTCCTTCGAACTTAACTCTTAGGAGGCTCCAGGAGCGTGGACAGGTAGCTCAGGAAAGAGCAATTACTCTAAGAGACCACCAAGTCCTCTCTGTGGACATCAGCTCCCACATGTACAGGTTGCAGCTCAGAGCTGTTCTATGAGTATAAACGTCTTCATGGTTCATAATTAGGAATAAAGCAAATTCTTTCAGGATTTAAGCCTTCACATTGTGATCATTGCTCACGGCCAGTGGGACCTGCTTTGCATAGATGCCTGCGAGCCTCGGGCCTCGGGCTCTGTGGTACGTCTACTGTGGAATACGACGCTGCTGTAAAAAAGAAAGATCTCTGACCATTGCAACAGCATGGAGGGACCTGGAGAGCATTATGCTGAGAGAAATAAGCCAGTCAGAGAAAGACAAGTATCACATGATCTCACTCATATGTGGAATCTAATGAACAAAATAGATCCAGAGGCACAGAAGCATCGAACAGACTGTTGACCCTCAGAGGGAAGGCAGGGAGGGTGGGTGGGAAGAGATCAACCCATGAACTTGTGTGCGTATATGCATCACCCACGGACACAGACACGGATGGTGAGGGCCTGAGGGGGAGCGGGCTGGAGAGGTTAACGGGGTAAAAGGAGGACGAATGCAATACTTTCAACAATAAAGATTTAAAACAAAAGCTCCTTCCTCGGCGCTGCCTACGGAGGTGGCAGCCATCTCCTACTCGGCACCATGGCTGCCCTCAGACCCCTCGTGAAACCCAAGATTGTCAAAAAGAGGACCCAGTCAGACCGATGTGTCCAGATGAAGCGGAACTGGCGGAAGCCAGAGGCACTGACAATAGGGGGCCCGATCCTGATGCCCAGCGTGGGTTATGGAGCAACAAGAAAACAGCACAGGCTGCCCAGTGGCTCCCGGAGGCTCCTGGTCCCTAACGTCAAGGAGCTTGAAGCGCCGCTGACGTGCAGTCTCACTGTGCTGATTGCTCACACGTCTCCCCAAAGACCCCCAAAGCCACTGGGGGAGGAGCAGCCCAGCTGCCATCAGGCCACCAATCCCGACGCCAGGCTGCGCAGCGAGAGAGTGAATAGGCAGACTGTGTGCACGTTGTATTCGTGTTAATAAAACCATACAATTCTGAAAAAAAAAAAAAAGAAGTTGCCCTGACTTTCTGAGCAGTGGTTTCTCAATTGTGACGTTAACTGCAAAGCCAGGCATTGAACACGCTGCCCTTTGTTGTCAGAGCCGATGGGATGGCCCACAGGTCTCGGCCCAGGGGGCCTGGGTGCTCTACACACGGGACCCGCGTTTCTCCCCGGACAGACAGAGGGAGGCTCTGCCAGCGCCCCTCCGCAGATTGAGCCAAGATGTTTTGCCGCTGTTGTTGGGGTTTTGTTCAGCTCCGGCACCTTTTACCTCCACGGGAGAGCTGCCCGAGTGGCGGGGAAAACCAACTCCATTGGAATCTTGGTGTCAGAGTCAGAAATATAAGTGGCATTTGTTTTATTTCATACATTTCACATTATCTGTTCCGTCACCCCATCACTACAGGTCTCGTTACTGTCATACGCAGCGTTAGAGGAAGACGCTGGCCCAGAGAGAGGGGAGCAGAGTAGAGTTGGCTGTGCGGAGGCCGTGAGATGGGCAGGGACAGGCAGCCGGTGTGTGTGTGCGGGAGGGGGGATGGGGGGCGGGGGGCCAGCGAGTAAGAAACCTCAAGAAAAGACGGGGCGGGAGGGGGGGAAAATACCAAAGTCACCATGGAAACTGCAGATCCCCATCAGCTCATCTTAGGGATTTACCTCAACTATCGGGAGTGTCAATCACGCTTTGACGTGCGAGGACGAAGGAACCCAGCTGGTAACCCCAGTGCTCCCCCGAGGAAAGGCTTTCACCCACCGAGTCCGAGTGCGGCACCCGCTGGGTGTCTCCTGGGCACGGCCTCCCGCGTCTCCGAATCGGGTTGAAGAGAATTTAAACTCTTCATACAAACCACACGCAGAAGTAAACGCCCGTCTAACCGACCGCGGAACAGACAGGTGGACGGTCATTCATCCCCAGCTTCTCGAAATGCCGTCAGACTGCCGAGCCCAGCCCAGCCCCTGAGCCCCGCGGGCACGGCCCCGCTGCCCACCGATGCCCCTGACCGCAAGGCCCAGGACACGTTTCCTTAAGGCGACGGCCCCCAATTAATTGTTGATTTGTTAATCCTCACCCGAGGATATTTTTCCACTGATTTTTAGAGAGAGAGGAAGAGAGAGGGGAAGACAGAAACATCGATGTGAGAGGGACATATGGATTGGTTGCCTCCTGCACGCGCCCGACTAGGGCCCAGGCCAGGGAGGAGCCTGCAACCGAGGTTCATGCCCTTGACCAGAATCGAACCCGGGACCTTCGGTCCGCAGACCGATGCTCTACCCACTGAGCAACACCGGCCGGGGATCCTTCAAGGCTTTTTAATGTGTGTTTTCAAATCTAAAGGCCGTTCTTCCTCCATTGTCTGAGCAGTGGGATCGGATGGACAGAATGGGAGCTGGAACCTTCCGTTACGAGTCGGCTCAGATTTGAAAACGCATTATTTATCGGGGTCGTTACAATCTGTCTTATTGGGTTACAGCCATTTGACCTTTACAGACGAGTTGATTCATTTCTGTATAAATGAATCAGCCACAACCCAGGATTCATCTTATTACGTAACTTTGTTAAAGAATCAACTCATTTCCCCTCCTCTCGTTTCTAGCTTTTGTCTGAAACATGGAAATGAGCAACGGGAAGTTCGGGACCAGAACGTGACCTCCATGCGTCATAGACGCCCCTCCCGGATCCAACCCAGACGACGTGAGCAGAGGGCACGGAGGAAACGCCGATTGGATCCTCGTCGTCGCCGCGGACACGCACGGGCCTCCAGACCCGAAGGGCTAGTGGCTGTGGCCACGGGCGCTCACGGGCGAGAGGCGAGTTCGACGTGGTCACGGCTCAGCTGGTGGCGAGCTGACCTGGGTCCCACGTTTCCACGTGAAGTAGGTGTGTCAGCAGGAAGGATGACCCAGGCCAGGCCGTGGCCGCCTGTTCTAGCGCAGATCGAAGCGCATTAAACCGGCCCTGGCCAGTGTGGTTCAGTGGATAGAGCGTCGGCCTGCAGCCCAAAGGGTCCCAGGTTCGATTCTGGTCAGGCTCATGCAGGAGGCAACCAATCGATGTGTTTCTCTCACATCGATGTTTCTCTCTGTCTTTCCTTCTCTGCCACTCTCTCTAAAATCAATGGGAAAATATCCTCGGGGAGGATTAACAAAGCAACAAGAATACATTACACTGGAGGCAGCGCTCCGACCACCTGCAGGTCCCGGATGCCGAGCTCGAGGCCCTTGTGACAAGGCTGCCACCTGAACAGCCCCGAGTCACGGCGAGACGCTGGGGGTCGCGCCCCGAGTCACAGTGAGACGCGGGGGTCGTGTGCGTCTCATACGGGCCTCTCTCTGAACCAGCGACACCATCTTTGCAATCTCAACTTCGATAACAAAAACCCACTCCTCCCTTTTATTTATTTTTTAATTTTTTGTTTCTCCTGCCCCTGATGCGGGAAGGCGGTGCGGCCCCTGCGTCTGGAGAAAGGCAGGTCTGCCAGGTGACCACGCCGTCCACAGGGCTGGTCCGTGTGGGGCCCACGCCAGCTCGGTGCTGACCCGGGACCTGCTGCCCTCCCAGCGACCCCGTGAGGGGTGGGCCGGGGTCCGAGCTGCACCCCCCCCCCCCCGGGGGAGTCCAGGAACCAACCTTCCCGTTTGTGCCAGTTTCCACGGAGGCGCCCTTAGAGCCTCATTCCCCTGGTTGAGACGCATCTGCTGCGAGTCCCATGATTGCACTCAGAGCCCCTCCCTTCCAGGACAGAATGCCTGGGAGCGGGGAGCTGTGTGGTTCTTGGGTCTTTCAAAGAAAACACTCAGATTAGAAAGAGGGGAGGAAGCTCCCAGCAGCTCCCAGCCGCCGCCTGTCTCTCCGGGGGGTGGCGCTCACACTTTCCCAGCAAAGGGGCCCTGCCGTCCCAGGACCAGACCTCGCCCGAGACCCCCTGTGTGGAGGGCCAGCCTGCGCCAGGCGCGAGGGCCTGAGGGTGAGAAAGACGTACGCTCCTGTGTTGACTTGTTAGCAGCTTGGTTTGGGCAATTCTATTCTGATTTTTAAACATATATTTGTATTGATTTCAGAGAGGAAGGGAGAAGGAGAAGGAGAGAGAGAGAGAAACATCAATGATGAGAGAGAATCATGGATCAGCTGCCTCCTGCACGCCCCACAATGGGGATGGAGCCCACAACCCAGGCCTGTGCCCTGACCAGGAATCGAACCCTGACCTCCTGGTTCATAGGTCAATGCTCAACCACTGAGCCACCCGGCTGGGCAATTCTGATTTATTCTCTGTGAACAGACCCATTCCTGGCTCTGGGCACACGGTTGGTTCATCAGCACAACCTGGAGCCTAAAAGGAGACCAACGTCCACCTTTTCAGACACACGTCCAGCTGGGACCCATGACATCGAGTTACAGCGAATCAGGACGGTCTCCGCGTCGGTGCGGGAGCGAACCTCCACACGCAGCCAGTGCCGGGCCTTGGAGTGGGCGCCCTCAGCAAACAGCACATTTACGTCACGCGGAACGGAAGCTCTGAGGGGAGGATGTGGGTCCGAGGGCGGGACTCGCAAAGGCGCCGCCTAAGAGCCTGCGGACAGTCCGTCCGGTCGGGCTCCGAGCCCTCCTGAGGCTCCCTGGCCACCTCGTCTGGCGGACACGTCCCTTCACCAGGAGGGACCTGTTGGGGGAAGCGCCTTCCGCTGTCGGGCGGCTCAGCGTGGGCGCCTCCAGCCCGGCTGCCGACTGGGCCTGTGTCCTCGCCCATCACCTACCCCTGCGTCCGGAGGGGGCGGGACCTGCCTGCATCTTGGCGGCTTCGAGTTTAAGTTCACCCTTAATTTCCTACCTTTTCACGAGGGGCCCCCCACCATTTCAGGCAAAAGGGGGCGGGATGTGTGTGAGCTGGGGCCACGGCTCTCCTGGCCACGAGCCGGTCCAGCCCTCCCACCAGACTCAGCCTGTCGGCTCGCAGGGCAGGCGGGAACCTCACTGGAGATTTCCGAGATAACAACGTGCCTCCTTCTCCCAAATACGATTTAAAACACGCGGGAAAGAAACAAACAAAATCAGACAGAAAACCCAGGGCCCCCCAGGGAGCCGAATGGCTTCTTGTCGTGGTGACCTCGCCAGTAATTTTGCACGAAACCCAATTCTGCCACGTGTTTGATAGGAGCCGGTTCAGATCTGCAGACATCCCCACAGCGAACCCCATGCGAGCAACCTCCAGAGGACAGGAACGCGAGGGCGATTGGTTTCTTGCCAGTGTTAGAGGCAGATTCCCAACTAGCGGCATTTATGGGTGTTTCTGTTCCCGGGTCAGCACCTCCTGGGTCAGAACCAGCAGGGCCCAGGGAAGGGCAGGCATTGGGGACGGTATTTGGTTTATTATGTTTAAGGACAGAGTCTCCCCTCCTCCCATCGACCTCCCCGCCTCCGGCATTCGCCCAGAGGCCAGCAAACCAGGCGCTGGGGCCACGAAAAACTGCACCCACTGCAGGAGGAGATGGACCCTCCCTTTAAAAGATGAGCCTAGTCCGTGAACCTTAAAGAACCACAGTCCTTTCCAACTCCACCCACAACTGAGGGAAACGCACCACTTCTAATCAGTATGCAAATTTAAAGTCTTCCATTTAAAAGGGACTCTTTCAAACCTTTCATCAAATGCAAAATCTCTAATCGTTTTCAGGAAAGCAAAACAGCGCAGGCCTGACGAAGCCCAGACCCTGCGTGCACCGTGATTGCTTCCAGAACCGAACGCTCCAGCTGTCTCAGCGCAGAGGGGAGATCTTTAGGGAAAAGAAAAAAGAAAGAATCGAGCCACAGTCCCCCTCCTGCGTGGGACCCCCTGCCCCAGGGCACCGTGCCCGCTGAGCCCGGCCTCCTGTCTCTCACAGAAGAGGGGAGGGGGGAGGGCAGGGGGCACAGGTGAGGTGCCCGTGCAGCAGGCGACTCCACCCCTGTCCTCAGCTGGAGTCTGAGAGGAGGGGCCCAGAGCAGCGGGTCCCAGAGCAGCGGGTGTTCCAGGGCAGTGGGTCCCAGAGCAGCGGGTGTTCCAGGGCAGTGGGTCCCAGAGCAGTGGGTCCCAGAGCAGCGGGTGTTCCAGGGCAGTGGGTCCCAGAGCAGCGGGTCCCAGGGCAGCGGGTGTCCCAGGGCAGCGGGTGTCCCAGAGCAGCGGGTGTTCCAGGGCAGTGGGTCCCAGAGCAGCGAGTGTTCCAGGAAAGTGCGTCCCAAAGCAGTTGGGTCCCTAGATCTTACAGTGTTCCT
>NW_005879342.1:0-7039 GCF_000147115.1 Myotis lucifugus | reverse complement strand
AACATTCATTGAACAACTATGTTCCCCAACAGTGGTCTGTGCTGGTGAATCAATGACTAAGACTTGGTTCTTGCCCTGAAGGATCCAAGTCAGTCACCTAGGGTCAGGGCTTATGCAAGAAGAAAAGGCAACAAAGACACAAAGAAGAAACCAGAAGAGACATTAAAGGGTTCAAACTGCATAATATCCAGAAGGTCAAAGGAGGAAGACACTCAAAGGAATGTCAGAGGCACCTAAATATCCAGGGAAATGAGGGTTCGGTACAAAATGAGTCTGACTGACTTTGAGAAAGTGGTATCAGTTTATGTATTCAAATTTCTAAATTGTTATCTACATCCCCAAGCTTCTCCACTTACAACCTAAATTGCAGGGGATGATAAAATTCAAATGTAGAATTGTTCACTAAGAGGACAAATACTTATTGATATATATGCATCATGGTGTCTTCCTTATGCTCCAAAAACAATCAAAACAACACAAAACTCCTTTAGGCAAGCTGTCATCATCTATAATTATCTGACTGCCAAATCCATTCCCAGGGATTAACTCTTTAAGAAACATAAAATTGTTCACAAAGGAAGCCAAGAATTTTACCAAAAGGGAAATTCAGTGGCTTAAAACATAAGCAGGAGCTTTGTTCAAGTTTGGAAGGCTATAGATTTTAGTTTGTTTCCTTATTTAATTGAATTAATACAAAATGGGAATGTGTCTACATTCTCGACATATGCTTAAAGAACAGTATCACATAGAAACCTCTAATAACAGGAAAGTCGGGGGGGGGGGAAATATGCATTCAAAATAATCACAGGTAACTCTGCTGGAGGAAATCTGTTATTTTGTTTATTTTTGTGCAATTTTTTTTCTAAAGCTTAGTTTTTGGATTTAGAAGTTTAATTCTTTGATCAGTGATATCTAAATAAAATTTAGGTATACAGAAAATCCAAATGCATTAAACATATGAGAAATTTGAAGGATTATTTCAGATATACAAAACCTAGGGATTACCAAAATTTATCAAAATAGCATGTCTAGAATTGAGAATAATGCCTTTTGATTGCTGCAACCATAAACAAATTATAGTCCAATACATGATTTAATGTCTTATATTTGTATTCACCCAATTAAGTCAGTAAAAATAAATTAGTTGATATTTATTGTGTAGTAACTATATATCAAGCACTATCTGAAAGTATTGCATAGTTCAGTTAATCCTAAGAACTACCCCTGGAAATAGGTCCAATTATTATCCTCATCGTACAAATAAGAAAACAGAGGCACAGAAAGTTTCAGAATTGGCTCATCACTTATAAATAATAAAACTTTAGAATGAGCCAAGGAAATTAGATTGAAATTGCTTAATTTTATAAATTATATTAATGATGTATGGATTTGATATACCATGGCCCAGCATAGTTGTTTTTTTACATTGTCTTTACATAATTGCAAATAAAAGTATAAGTAATTGTGACATACCTTTATCAAAAATACCTGGCAATCACCGATATAGTCATATTCCAGTCCATCAAAAGAATGATAATGCCGATCCCCATATATTGTGCACACTGCTGGACATGGATAGTATGTGCAATTGAACATTCCTCGTCGACAAACACTATTAGAAAATAACAGAAGTACCCATTGTAAGAAACATGGCTCTAATTAATTTTTTCAAGTGGCATAAACATTGGAAGGTTTGCATTCAAGAGCAATCACTGAGCCAATAGTCCTTATAAATATTGCCAATTTGTTCTGATAACATTACTCTGACTAATTAGGCATATATTTACCACTTTGTTTAAATAAAATATCAGATACCACAAGCAATCCCAGAAATTGTGCCTGGGTTACAACAGATGAAAACAGATGGTGGAATGAAAAATTGAACATAGGCATGCTAGTAGTCAAAAGACCACAATGCCATCTTCGATACTTGAGTCTATTTAAATACATTAGGTGTGATTTTTTTATAAAAATATATTTTATTGATTTTTTATAGAGAGGAAGGGAGAGGGATAGAGAGTTAGAAACATCAATGAGAGAGAAACATCGATCAGCTGCCTCTTGCACACCCCCTACTGGGGATGTGCCCACAGCCAAGGTACATGCCCTTGACGGGAATCGAACCTGAGACCCTTGAGTCCGCAGGCTGACGCTCTATCCACTGAGCCAAACCGGTTAGGGCATACATTAGGTGTGATTTTGTTCATGGGCTTAGAATCTTTATCTGCATTTTAAGAAAATTATATTTCAATTTTATTTTATAGTTTTCTTTAGGCTTGTTTCCAAAAATAAAACCTTCCATTAAATGTGAACTTCTTTTTGAAATTCTTATCACTTTCTTATAAACTTGAGATATTTTTTCTTATTACATTTTCAAATTGTCATATTTTACACTTTTCTAATGTGTGAAACAAATATGCATAAAAATAATGGTATGATTCCCTAGAGATAGCTCTCTATCCATGCATGAATGACTTTACAATCTTATTTACTCGGGCTTGATTTGTTTTTGTTGAAGTCAGTCACCTTAAGTAAATATAAGATGGTTGAAACTAATACAATTGCTTAGGATGTTTTTTGTCAAATAAATGAACTTGATTACCAGGTATAACATGGTGTAGCAATCACTTCTCCTGAGAGGTACTCCCAGTCTTTCCAGATGCACGGACAGCTTTCAGGAACATAACACTTTCCTCGGTGCTCCGCCATTCTTCCAAAAGAAGAGTAAATGCTATATAGTGTAAGCTACTAATTTCAGTTTTCAAAGAAATCAGTAATCTCGTCATATTCAAAACCATCTCTATTTATTACATCTGTCAAAGGCACGTTCTAGCTGGCCTATTGAAGGGTTGAACCCAGTCCTTATCTCCCGCCTCTTCTTTCCATACACTACCTTGCATATCACAGTAGGAAGTAAATCCAGGCAAATGATTGGATGCAGTAATTTTGACCTTTTGTTATCATTTAATATAATAAAAGGGAGACAAAAGCCAAAATTCTTAGGTAAAATGAGTTATTCTGAAAAAAAAAATTTAAAGAGGTAGTGAGGGCCCCTTTCTTCAATATTTACTGCTTAAGAGAAAGAGTCTGTAGGTATAACAATTTTGATAAAATAATGAATTAGAAGATATATAACTTTTTTGTTATGAAACAGAGGAAGGAATCAAGAGCTTCTTTTGTGAGTGGCTTCAAGTGATTATGCTGATGACTGATGAGTTTTTTATAACTAATCAAAACTGCTGTGGTGCATCCATGAAGTAGATATTATTATGCCCATTTTTAAAAGAGGAAGTTGAGGCTGTAAGTGGTTAAGTAACTTGTTCTGACATACTTCAGTTAATAACAAGGAGGACCAGCATTTGAACCCAATTCTATATGATTCTTTTCACTATATTACTTTGCATTTCTTTAATCCACAATGATTTCTAAACTAAGTCCTTTAATAGTCAATGAATCGCTGGCACTCTCAGGAGCCTCATGAAAACAAGTTATAGACTTATTGTCCTAAAATAAGGCAACCAGGGTCACATTGAAGACGATTATTACCAAATCATATTACCATAAGCAATTGTGTAATAGAAAGTCCTGAATAGCAAAATTATTTCCAAATCAGTCAGAGGCCTCTTAGTCAATACCAACTATATTTATTCAATAATTTCTTTAAGTTTTTGTAATGAGATTTGACCAGTAAGTATGTGAATCATTGTTGAACTGAGAGTCAAAAGTGACAGCAAATAGATACTTTTTAAATAATAGCATCAACCACAAGCATATGAAACAAAATTAGGATGTACCTTTATCTAATCAGCCATGCATCTGTAATAGTCATAATCAAATCAAATAAGTAAGCAGTGATGTAGGCCTCAATTATTTTATCATAATAAAGGTTTTATTTTCCTTGCTCTTTTTACTAAAATGTCTTCCTTATTCAGCTGCTCCATGGCCTGGTTTCTACCTGCCTTTATTTCAGTCTCCACGTGTGTCCTTCTTCTAAAGAGCTTGGTACAGTCCCAAGTTACGGGGCTCTTCAATCTAGTCTAGATAGGGACCATTTAGACAAATGCGACTCTCCTGGGAAGCAGACCACAAAACCTCTCTCTTCTTTGCTCACGGTTTGTAAGAACTGAGCCCAAGGATCCTTTGTGTGAATATGCTCATCAAGGAAGAATGAGTGACCTATTTGCCTTAGGTGGCCCTCCATCTGAGCACTGCCTCTGTTCATTAGGAGAAGAGAAAGGCCAGTGAGGCCATATTGTAAATGCGCCTGCCAGAAAGCGAATAGCCCCCGATTCACCAGTGCTATGCATTCGTGCTACTGAAGGAAATTTACAAAGACAAGAGTAGATTATGCTGCCATAAAATAGTGAACTGTATTTATTGGGTGTACACACACACACACACACACACACACACACACATGCACGCGCGCGCGTAAGCAGGCACACACAGGCACACAAAGGCACACGTCACAATGCCTAATTGAGACTTTCAGGAAACTTGCAGAAAACCACTCAGCCCACATCAGCAGAGCTGGGATTTGTACTCCGGTGTATCTGAGCCAGAGTTCCCACTGTTACCTACTGTCCTATACAGACTCCACACACCATTTTTCTGTAACATCCATTAGATAAAGCAGTTGGCATCACCATTATAACTTAATATCAACGGTAACAGCACCAAAGAATATACAAAAGATATGCACTAAAATGTAGTCAATGAAGAATGGCTCACTATCACTTTCCCAAAATTGCAGTTGAATCAGGGAATAAATGTTAAGTCCATCCTAAAATTAGTTCTCTCATCAATTCACTGTATTACTTTAATGACATTGTGTTATTTTAATATTATGTAAATTAATTAATGCTATATTAATACTTCAGCACTTGAATAATATTGTAATATTGTACACACTCTATTAATTTAACAATATTGTACACCTAACATGTGTGACATTATTTAATCACTAGAGACCCCATGAAATTCGTGCAAGAGTAGGCCTTCCTTCCCCCGGCTGCTGCCACTGGCTTCCTTCCCGCACCCAGGACCTGGGCTTCCCTCACAGAGGGAGGCCCTGCCCACCCACTGTGGCCTGCTGGTCGGTGGCCCCCCTGATTGATCGCCCCACTGGCTGGTGGCATGGGCCTCCCTCTGCAGGCTGATCATGGGGTAATGGCTGGGCCCCAGACCAATCACATGGCACCCACCTTGGCTGGCCTAGTGCCAGTGAGTGTCACAGCGTGGTCCTGGATGGTCATTCTACTGTTCAGCCATTCAGTAGATTTGCATATTACGCTTTTATTATATAAGATATGTTTTATTAATGTGTAATATGTATTATCTCACAGATAACATATGTGATATGTTACATGAATGTAAAATAACGATTACAATAGACCAACTAGTTAACCACCAGTCAACCAGAACAATAATTTTAGCTATTTTTGTAAATTATGGTTTTAAGTGCTCTTGTGGTTTTTTAAAATTAAATCTTGAATGTTCTGAATTGTCAAGAAAAAGAGGCTTACCCTGGAGCACAAACACAGCCACTTATGCAGGGTGAGGATGGGGCGCAAGTGAAGTTCATGGCCAGGTTTGCACATGTAATCTCACAATTTACACCACCAGCTGGCAATTCGGGATCAGGAAACCTGCAGTTGAAATACACTTTTCCCTCGGGGCAGGCATGAACTTCAGGGACAAGGCACAGATAAAACACCCTTAAGCTTGTATTCATTCCATAGGCAGATAATCGTATTGAAGTACATTGTATCAAAACACAAGTGACCATAGAATATTTTACCAGTTACTACTACATCATTCTCTTACTCTGTGAAGTTTGGCTGGTGAGTTTATAAACAGTCTCTAGCCAGATTCCCTTTATAAACATCTAAATATCCAAAACATTTTTTTGAGTTTGAAAACCATAGCTTCCTTCCATAATGCGATAACTAAACAACTAGTATATAATATTATGAGGTCAAGAAGCAGGGTATTTTGATTAACCCAAACATATGTCCTCAACTTTTGAGGAATAGCAATTATTATAGTTAAACTTTACAAATCTCTGTGTTAGCAACAAACACACGATGCTTTTAGGTCTTGCCTTATCTCTGAGTCCTTACTGATATGTCCGCACTATATAGTGGAAGTACAGAAGTGGACATAATTACGGGTAGGCTAGGAACTACAAAATCCTCCAAAAAGCATTTGGGGTCAGAGGGATTAAATAAGGTCCCTTATTGGGGGCCAAAAGGATCACATCTTGTGGATTCCTCTGTAAGAAATCTGGCCTGATGTTCCCTTCTTTAACTCTGAGTCCCCTTGAAGCAAAGGGGGCAAGGCAGGGGGGGCCCAGAAGCTACAGAACATGTGTGTGGTCCATGAACAAAGCCTAGAAGAAGCCCTATGTAGCCTGAATCCTTATAAAGTAAATCCAGGGCATACAATTCAAAGCTAATTTATAGTAATATATACATGACAATGGAAATAAATAGCAAAGCAATAGCTCACAGCCTACACTCTTCCTGTCCACTAAAATCAGTGAAAATAGTGTTGTTTATTATTTGCCTAGAATTTCTCCAAGTGATTAATAATTTGATGCCTTTTGTAAAGTAAAAATAAGTAATATAGCATCCCCTAACCCAGTGGTTGGCAAACTGTGGCTCGGCAAACCGCGGCTCGCAAGCCACATGCGGCTCTTTGGCCCCTTGAGTGTGGCTCTTCCACAAAATACCAGCTCTTCCATAAAATACCGACTTCTGCGCATGGGCCACGAAGTTTCAATCGCACTGTATGTGCACACCCACACGTGGTATTTTGTGGAAGAGCCACACTCAAGGGGCCAAAGAGCCACATGTGGCTCGTGAGCCATGGTTTGCCGACCACGGCCCAAACCTATAGGATCTTCAGGAATGATATACAATTGTAAAGTGGCATTCTAACGAGACATAGCAGTAGATATCATTTCGCATGCCATTTTTAAAGTGATAGCTACTACGTCTACTGTACCTTGCTAATTATAATGTAGCCCAGGAGCCTG
>NW_005879341.1:0-7040 GCF_000147115.1 Myotis lucifugus | reverse complement strand
CCCCCCCCGCCTTGACATTCCCCTGGTCTCCCCTACCCCCCAGTGTCTTGTGTCCATTGGTTATGCTTATATGCATGCATACAAGTCCTTCGGTTGATCTCTTACCCCCCCCCCATATATGTATTTGTTGTTTATAATTTTTATCTTTACCTTTTTCTTCTTCCTCTTCTTAAAGAATACCCTTCAGCATTTTATAAATCCTGGTTTGGTGGTGATGAACTTCTTTAGCTTTTTCTTGTCTGTGAAGCTCTTTATCTGACCTTCAATTCTACATGATAGCTTTGCTGGGTAGAGTAATCTTGGTTGTAGGTCCTTCCTATTCATCACTTTGAATATTTCTTGCCACTCCCTTCTGGCCTGCATGGTTTCTGTTGAGAAATCAGCTGACAGTCGCATGGGTACTCCCTTGTAGGTACCTAACTGTTTTTCTCTTGCTGCTTTTAAGATTCTCTCTTTGTCTTTTGCCCTTGGCATTTTAATTATGATGTGTCTTGGTGTGGTCCTCTTTGAATTCCTCTAATTTGGAGTTCTCTTTGCTTCCTGGACTTGTAAGTCTATTTCTTTCATCAGGTAGGGGAAGTTTTCTGTCATTATTTCTTCTAATAGGCTTTCAATATCTTTTAAAAAATATATATACTTTATTGATTTTTTACAGAGAGGGAGGGAGAGGGATAGAGAGTTAGAAACATTGATGAGAGAGAAGCATCGATCAGCTGCCTCCTGCACACCCCCCACTGGGGATGTGCCCACAACCAAGGTACATGTCCTTGACCGGAATCGAACCTGGGACCATTGAGTCCGCAGGCTGACGCTCTATCCACTGAGCCAAATTGGTCAGGGCAAGCTTTCAATATTTTGCTCTCTCTCTTCTTCTGGCACCCCCATAATTCGGATGTTGGTATGTTTGAAGTTGTCCCAGAGGCTCCTTACACTATCTTCATATTTTTGGATTCTTTTTTCTTTTCTGGATGGGTGTTTTTTGCTTCCTCGTATTTCAAATCTTTGACTTGATTCTTGCAACCCTCTAGTCTGCTGTTGGATCTCTGTATAATATTCTTTATTTCAGTCAGTGTATGCTTAATTCCTGACTGGTCCTTTTCCATTTTTTTGGCATTCTCATTAAGATCCTTAGAGGTCTCACTAAGTTCCTCCTCGGAAGTTTGTAGAAGATTCTTGAGTAACCTTATAACTGTGGTTTTGAACTCAAAATCCAGTAATTTGCTTTCCTCCATTTCTTTAATTTGTGACATGTTTGTCTCCACATTTTAGCTGCTTCCCTGTGTTGATAGTGGCTTTGTGTGGTAGGTGTCCTATTGGGCCCAGTGGCTCAGCCTCCCCAATCACCCAGACTCCTACGGGGAGAAACTGGACGGTCTGGCATCGGGTCGGAAAGCGAGGGTGGCTTTCTTGCAGAACTGCTCACAGGGATCATTGTTACTGTGTGGACACCCTTAGTGCACCCCTTTGTGGGCTGGGTGCACAGTCTTGTTGTAGTTAAGCCTTGATTGCTGTTGGTATGCCTGGGAGGAAATGACCTCCAGGCCAATTGACTGCAAGGACCCACTGTGTCTATAGTGGAAGAACTGCTGTGCTGGAGACACCCTTATGGGGCAGAACTTGCTTCAATGGGTCTTTGGTGCTCACTGAGTCTGCCTCTTGAGTGTGTCCCTTATGGATCTGAGGAGTTGAAATCTGGTATCTGACCACTGGGTACACTGCCTCCTGGATCTCCAAGGAGGTGCAAATTCAACCAATGTATGAGTCCACCCAGCAGGAGCTACCATGAGATCTGCAGATTTCTCCTCTTTGTTTGGGGTTTGGAAATTTTGGAGCTCTCTGACCCAGCTGCAGTTTGTTAGGTTAGGCTGCAAAAGGACAGGAAATTCATTTGCATCGCTGCACACAGCTTGGGTGGGGTTATAAATTGGGTGGGGCGGGGTCTCAAAGAATCACCAGGGTGGATCAAACAGCGATGCCTGTCCGTCAGCCATCTCCAGGTCCCTACGTCGCAGAGTCCCCGAGTCCCGTGCCCCCACAGTAACAATGATCCCTGTGAGCAGTTCTGCAAGAAAGCCACCCTCGCTTTCCGACCCGATGCCAGACCGTCCAGTTTCTCCCCGTAGGAGTCTGGGTCCCCAGAGTCTCGCCGGAAATGAGCTCAGTGCAGTCCGGAGCTTGTATCTCTCTCCCAACTGAAAAAAACTGCATACCCAGGTGCATCCTGGTTTGTGCGCCTCCGTACCTCTGCTCTTGGCGCCTCCGCACCTCCTACCCAGCCTCAATGCGCTTTTTTCTTTTCTTCTAGTTGTAGAACTTCCACTCAGCCAGCTTTCCCGTGATTCTGGATGATCGCCCTTTTGTCTTTTAGTTGTAGTTTTAATGTGGTTATGGGGGGCGGCACGTACAGGTATATACCTTATGCTGCCATCTTGGTTGTCTATGGTTAATTTTTAAAAATCTGTGTCACTGTATTAAAATGAGTCATTTCTGGAAAGTTGAGCATTTGGGAGGCAGTATTGTTTTTTATTTTATGTTACTTATCACCATTATTAATTCAATGCAATATTTTTTAAACTGTTTTATATCAAATCTTCACTTTTCTTTTCACTCTGATCACAGAACCCAAAGCATGAAATCTGGAAGCTGGGAGAATTTATTGGGAAAAAGCTGGATGACAGCGTCCTGGGTAAAATTGTCCATCACACTTCGTTTGATGTTATGAAGCAAAATCCCATGGCCAACTGCTCGGCAGTCCCTGCGGAGGTCATGGACCGCTCGGTGTCTCCGTTCATGAGGAAAGGTGGTTCTCTCTGCGCGTCACGACCTTGAAAGAGCTGTTGAGGACCCCAGAGCCTGTGGGGAGGTTTCCATGGATAAGACAAGGTCCATAATAAATGATACTGGGGAAGGAGTATTTAAGAGACCACAGACGAAATGAAACCAAAGTGTAGCCACAACTAGAGAGTAAGGTTTAGTGCCTAAACCCACCGCCTTACCTCACTCCCCTCCAGAGCTCTCAATAATAAGGTGGACATACATTTAGGTCCGATGGAGCACAGCATCCATGGTGTAGATGGCTCTATGCTATCTGACATGCAAGAGGACGGGGAAAGACAGGAGAGCCCCCAGGCCTGCGGTTTTAACGTGGTGTCCCCCCCTTTCACCCCCGCCATAATGTGGCTCAGGGGCAGCAGGCTCTCCTGGCCTCACAATCAGACAGATGTCCTCTTCCCTTCAGATGGAAAGGGACGGGCTGGCAGGAAGAACGCCGAGCCCAGCCCTGCCCTCCTGCAGGGTGAGTGGACACCGCACACAAGAGCAGGACAGAGGGCACACAGTCCTCCAGTAGCTCTGACTTCCACTTCTTTTCAGGAGCAGTCGGAGACTGGAAGAATCACTTCACCGTGGCTCAGAACGAGAGGTTTGACGAAGACTACCAGCGGAGAATGGCTGGGACAGGTCTAACTTTCCACTTCCAGTTCTAGAGAGAGAAAGTGTTCAGTTTATTACCCAACTCACTGGGCAGCAACCCATAGCAGCTTCATTCCCAGACCACACAGCATTGGGCACAGGTTCTCAGACCAGTTGTTCGTCATGTTTGCTTTTGTTCACTCAACAAAGAAAAGATCAGAGTTAGCAGCAAGGGGGGAGGTGGGGAGTGGGAACTGTGGGGAGAAGGTTCAATAAAGTACTAGTTACAAACATGGCATTGGTGCTAATGATCATTCTGCTGAAGCTTACAGATCATGTGCTTGTTAACATTAACAATGCTCCAGTCCTCACATAAAAACACACTCGAGTTTTCAGATTAAGTCTTGGTTAAAGGTAGCATCTTTTTATTGATTGATTTTAGAAGGGGGGCGGTAGAGATAAACATCAATTTTCTGTTCTACTTATGTATCCATTGGTCGCTTCTTGTATGTGCCCTGACTGGGGATCAAACCTGCAACCTTTGCGTAATGAAGACACTCCTTCTCTCTTCCCTGCACATGGGCAGCGTGCCCAGCCCCCGCGCCTCCTGCTCCTGAAGAGACCCCTGTCCCTCTGACTCCTCTACACTTGGTATAATTTGCCTTTTTATTAATATTAAAGCATATTGTGCTGTCATTGGTCTGTCTATGTTGTCTTTCCTGTGCTTGTTTAAACTTCCTCTGTGTATTTTTCTCCAAGATAGGGACGACATACCTCATTGCACACTAAACAGCATGCACCCTGCACAGAAATAAGGAACTGGAAGAACATTTCACTCAAGAAAATTCTAAAAAGCTAACTGTTTATATCCTAAGGAGCCCTAAAACGGCTCTCATCTGTAGCTAGCTGTGCAGCACCGCGGGAGTAACCACGCGCGGCTGTGTGATCAGCATTTACACTCCAGCTCCTCACTCTCACCAGCCAAGTTTCCAGGGCTCAAGAGCACGTAACTGGGCCTATCATTTGGACAGCACGTTTTTTAAATATATATTTTATTGATTTTTTTACAGAGAGGAAGGAGAGGGGATAGAGAGTTAGAAACATCGATGAGAGAGAAACATCGATCAGCTGCCTCCTGCACACCCTCTACTGAGGATGTGCCCACAACCAAGGTATATGCCCCCTTGACTGGAATCAAACCTGGGACCCTTCAGTCTGCAGGTCGACACTCTATCCACTGAGCCAACCGGTTAGGGCCACCATTTCTTCTTTTCAGTAGGGTCAAGTTTCTAAGCTTTCTAAATCTCCATTTTCTGGCTAATGAAAAGAAAATAGGATTCCACCGAGTCTCCTATGTACTTACTCCAAGACTTCCATGAGGATCAAATGAGATGAGGCACGGGAAAACACTTCACAGATATTTGGTTGAAGTGTGAAAAGTTTCCATCTGTGTTCCTGGAACTCCAAGGAGGCTAGTCGCTAGGGAGAGGAAGCTGGGTGTTGCTACCTGACATCATTACTTGGCGGCCACAGCCACCGTTTCCAGGGTGGGCTGGGCTATGGGCTGCATTTTGTGCCATGGGGTCTTGACAGCGTCGGCTGCGATTTGGTGGGGTGTCGCTCTGGGGTGGTGGTGGGCCCTGTGTCCCACTTGGGGGAAGCCACGCATTGCTTTCTGGGCACCAGGTACGTGGTGTCATTTCTCTGTGCACGTCACGGCAGCTCCTGCATTGAGCATCTGCCCCCGGTGGTCAGTGTGTGTCATATTGACCGGATGGAAGGTGGGAAGGACACTTAGCATATTAGCCTTTTATATAGATAGACTAGAGGCCCAGTGCATGAATTTGTGCATGGTGGGGTCCCTCGGCCTGGCTGGCGATTGAAGTCCTGGGGGGGGGGACCTGCTGGCCAGTGGCAGCAACCCCGGAAAGTTGGCCAGCCGGCCCCCCAATCATGGCCTATGGGGGGGCTGCCGGCCGGCAGGGGTGGGTGCGGGAAGTTGTCTGTGGGAGCGCACTGACCACCAGAGGGCAGCTCCTGCATTGAGCGTCTGGCCCCTGGTGATCAGTGTGCGTCATAGCGACTGGTCGACCAGTCATTCCAGTCATTCAGTTGTAACGGTCACTTAAGCTTTTATATATATAGACTAGAGGTCTGGTGCACAAAAATTTGTGCACTCGGGGGAGGGGGTGTCCCGCAGCCCGGCCTGCGCCCATTCACAGTCCAGGACCCCTTGGGGGATGTCCACCTGTCAACTTAGGCCCACTCCCCAAGGGATCAGGCCTAAGCTTGCAGTCAGACATCCTTCTGGCAGCCAGGGAGCCCTCGGCGGATGTCCAACTAAAGGCTTAGGCCCCCAAGGGATCAGGTCTAAATAGTTAGTTGGACATTCTTAGTGCTGCCACGGAGGTGGGAGAGGCTCCTGCCACTACCACTGCGCTGGCCAGCCATGAGCCAGCTTCTGGCTGAGTGGCACTCCCCATATGGAAGTGCACTGACCACCAGGGGGCAGCTCCTGCATTGAGCATCTGCCCCCTGGTGGCCAGTGCGCATCATAGCAACCGGTCATTCTGCCGTTCAGTCAATGTGCATATTAGCCTTTTATTATTATTATATAGGATGTCCCTATTTCCCCCTTTTTGCCCCCTCTACCCAGCTCTTGTACCCCACTTCTCTCTGGCCACCACCATACTGTTGTCTGTGTCCATGGGTTGTGCATATATTTTCTTTGGCTAATCCCTTCTTTAAATTCACTTCTTTAAATTTTTATTTTCAGATAAGTGCTTATAACTGCCCTATTATATATTTTCTATTATATCATTTAGAATTAAGATATTTTTTAATTGAACCCTTGTGAATTTTAGCACAATTTAATAAATTATGCTAGAAGCAATTAGGAGATTTTTCATGTAATGCAGATACATTTCAATTAATATTTTATTAATTTTTAATTTTTTAATATTTTAATTTGAAATAATCTCATACATGTAAAAAAAAAAAACCTATAAAATACTACAGCATATTATATGTACCCTTCACCCAATTTCTTAGGTGTTAATAATTTAAACATAACCATTATACAACTAACAAAATTTGGAATATATTTTTCTTATAATCTCTTTAATGTTACTTAATCCATTTACTTTGTTTTTGTTAATCTTCACCCACGGATATTTTTCCATTGAATTTTAGAGAGAGTGAAGGGGAAGGGAGAGACACATTGATTGGTTGCCTCCTGTACATGCTCTGATAGGGACTGGGGATCAAGCCGGCAACTAAGGTACATGCCCTTGACTGGAATCGAACCTGGGACCCTTCAGTCCACGGGCTAATGCTCTATCCACTGAGCAAAACAGGCTGCAGCTTAATTCATTTACTTTTAATCTATATGTGTCTTTATATTTAAAGTGAGTTTTTTTTTATTCACCCTCATAATCTGTCTTTTAATTGGTGCATTTATGCCATTGACTTTCAGAGTGCTTACTGATAGAGTTACTACCATATCGGGCAGCTTCTGGGGCTGGCCTGCTCTGGATGGCGGTGCGCTGGCGGCTCGAGCTGTCCTGCCCTGCCTGCAGTATGCAAAGGTAGCCACCATTTTTGTTGGTGGTTAATTTGCATATTGTGCC
>NW_005879340.1:0-7042 GCF_000147115.1 Myotis lucifugus | reverse complement strand
GTTTAGAAGCCTGATCCTGTCAGCTTCTGCTCCAAATAAATGTTCTTCTTCACTACAATGCTTTCTGGTTTTGGATTTCACATGCAAAGCATCTTCAAAATAATAGACACAGAGACATACTGCTTGAAACAGGTAGCTTCAGGCTTTGGAACACATCCATTTGAGGTGACACACTGTATCTTAGTAGTTAAAAATCTATTTTAATGATTATCACTGTATGATTTAGCCTTTACATTTTTTAATTTAGTTGTTTGTTCAGTTTAATGGCCTTAAACTACATAGTTATGTTCAAACAAAGGAAATTAGATATACTTAATACAATCTCCTATGTTCTTTTGTAAACTCTAAATTTTAAAAAAATTAGGATTTGAGAGAGACCATGATGGCGGCAGCACTCGGGCCCCCAGAAGTGATCGCCCAGCTGGAGAAAGCGGCCAAAGTTCTCATGGCACCTCCTTCCATGGTCAGCAATGAACAATGGCAGCATGCAGAGCACATATTCTTATCACTTAGGAAATCAAAGTCACCATTTGCAGTTTGCAAGCATATTTTGGAAACAAGCAAGGTGGACTATGTCCTCTTTCAAGCTGCCACGGCCATCATGGAGGCAGTGGTCCGAGAGTGGATTCTCTTGGAAAAGGGAAGCATTGAGTCACTGCGAACGTTCCTTTTAACTTACGTCTTACAGAGGCCCAACCTCCAAAAGTATGTTCGGGAACAGATTCTCTTAGCAGTAGCAGTGATTGTAAAACGAGGCTCACTAGATAAGTCAATTGACTGCAAGAGCATTTTTCATGAAGTCAGCCAGTTGACCAGTAGTGGCAATCCCACTGTGCAAACTCTGGCCTGTTCTCTTCTGACTGCACTATTGAGTGAATTCTCAAGTTCAAGTAAAACCAGCAACATCAGACAGAGCATGGAATTCCATGGCAACAGCAAAAGAGTTTTCCAGGAAGAAGACCTTCGTCAGATCTTCGTGTTAACCCTGGAAGTTTTGCAGGCGTTCAGCAGGCGGGAAAACCTCAGTGCTCAGATGTCCTCAGTGTTTCAGCGCTACCTCTCACTCGCCAATCAGGTCGAGCTGGAACTTTCTTCCTCCAAATTTGGGCAGACATTATATAGCCATGTTTGAATCCTCACAAAATGTGCTGTTAAGGCCAACAGAGTTCTGGCGGAAGGCCCTTCTGGACAGCAGAGTCCTGGAGCTTTTCTTTACAGTACCTCGGAATATCAGAGAAGATTCGGATATGGCACCAGATTCTCTGCAGTGCCTCGCCCAGTTAGCTTCTTTGCATGGACCTGTCTTCCCGATGAAGCAGCACAGGTTGACTACCCGGCACACTTCATTGAGGGTTTACTGAGTACTATCCATGGCATTGAAATAGAAGATTCTGAGGCTGTGGGGATCGCCAGCATTATCAGCAACCTGCTAACTGTGTTCCCTCGAAATGTCTTAACTGCCATTCCAAGTGAGCTTTCCTCATCCTTTGTGAACTGCCTCACACACCTCACTTGTTCTTTTGGGCGTAGTGCTGCTTTGGAAGAAGTGTTTGATAAAGATGACATGGTCTACATGGAAGCATATGACAAGTTGCTGGAGTCCTGGCTGACTTTGGTCCAAGATGACAAACATTTCCATAAAGGCTTTTTTACCCAGCATGCAGTTCAAGTCTTCAATTCCTATATTCAGTGCCACCTGGCCGCTCCAGGTGGCACAAGGAATTTGACTGCCAATGGTGTGACCTCTCGTGAGGAAGAGGAAATAAGTGAACTTCAAGAAGATGACCGAGACCAGTTTTCAGATCAACTAGCCAGTGTAGAGGATGCATGGATCTATTTTTTACTTAGGTTTAAATGATGTGTTCTGGGTGTGTCTCTACCACTGGAATGCTAGCATGCCAGTGTAGGAATGCTAGGAAGAATTGCCGCAGAGCACTGTATACCTCTTCTGACAAGTTTATTAGAAGAAAGAGTAACAAGGCTCCACGGTCAGTTACAGCGACATCAGCAGCAGTTACTTGCTTCACCTGGTTCAAGCACCATTGCCAGCAAAATACTTGATGAGCTACATGGAGATATTCACCGGCTTATTTTAGTTACAGGCTTCCTCTTAGCTGTTGATACTCGGGGAGCGACTCTGCTAACACCTCCAGAAATAATGGAATATTCCATGAAGCATTCATCTGAAGTTGACAGTAATACAACACTTCAAATTTTGGGATCTCCAGGAGAAAAGGCTTCTCCCACCCCAGGGTACAACAGAACAGATTCTGTGAGTGGGCTGTCATCTGCTGTTCTCAGAGTCTCGGAAGTTGAGTCTCGAGCAGTAAGAGCTGATCTCACTGACCTGCTAAGCCCTCAAATGGGCAAAGATATTGTTTGGTTTCTAAAACACTGGGCAAAGACTTATCTCCTGGTGGATGAGAAGCTATCTGATCAGATAAGTCTACCATTCAGTACAGCATTTGGAGCAGATGCTGAGGGTTCTCAGTGGATTACTGGCTGCCTCTTACAGAAAGTCATCAGCAGCCTCTCGGTGTGGAGCAGTGAGCAGGACCTTGCAAGTGACGCTGTGCAGCTCCTTGTCACTTTGGTGGAAAGAAGAGAAAGGGCAAACCTAGTAATCCAGTGTGAAAACTGGTGGAATTTAGCTAAACAGTTTGCCACCCGAAGCCCTCCTCTGAATTTTCTGTCCAGTCCGGTGCAGAGGACGCTGATGAAGGCCCTTGTCCTGGGAGGTTTTGCACAGATGGACACAGAAACCAAACAACAGTATTGGCCTGAGGTTCTTCAGCTATCGCAGCAGCGATTCTTAAGGGTGATAAATCAGGAAAACTTTCAGCAGATGTGCCAGCAAGAGGAGGTCAAGCAGGAAACCACTGCCACGCTAGAGGCCCCATGTGGCATTGCCGAGGCTACCCAGATGGACAACGTCGCCATCCTTTTTAATTCTTAATGGACTTCCTTACCAATTGCATTGGATTGATGGAAGTTTACAAAAATAACCCCGAGACTCTCAATCTCATCATAGAAGTTTTGTTGAAGTTGCACATAAACAGATACGTTATCTTGGAGAGTCCAAAGCGATGAACTTATATGAAGCCTGCCTCAATTTGTTGCAAGAATATTCTAAGAATAATTTGGGGAGGCAGAGAGTGGATGTCACAGCGGAGGAGGAACAATATCAGGATGTACTTATTATGGAACTTCTTACAAACCTTCTGTCAAAAGAGTTCATAGACTTCAGTGATACAGATAAAGTGTTTAAGGGACATGAGCCAGGGCAAGCAGCAAGCAGGTCTGTGTCAGCAGCGGATGTTGTTTTATATGGAGTCAACCTAATTCTGCCCTGATGTCACAAGATCTTTTGAAGTTTCCAACACTTTGTAATCAATACTACAAATTAATTACATTTATTTGTGAGATTTTTCCTGAAAAAATACCACAGCTTCCTGAAGACCTTTTTAAAAGTCTGATGTGCTCTCTAGAACTGGGAATGACTTCAATGAGCTCGGAGGTTTGCCAGCTGTGCCTGGAGTCCCCGACACCATTGGCGGAACAGTGTGCAAAAGCTCAAGATACAGACTCACCACTGCTTCTAGCGACACGGCACTTTCTGAAGCTGGATTTTGATATGCTGGTTCTGCAGAAGCACAACACTGAGATGACGACAGCAGCCGGGGAGGCGTTCTGCACATTGGTGTGCCTGCACCAGGTGTTCAGAAGTTCACTTCCTGAGATGATGCCCATCCCAGGAAGGGGCCTTTCTGACATTTGGTTTCCTGTTCTTACTAGGAAAATACGCCGAGTACTCTTATTGGTTGAAACATTGCTGTCAAGTCAACAAGACCCAGTTATTTACCAGAGATTAGCAGATGCCTTCAACCAGCTCACTGCAAGCAGCACCCCTCGTACGCTGGTTCGAAACAAAAGATGGCTTTTATAAAGAATTTGGAAGAATTTATGGCAAATATTGGTGGTCTCTGTATCAGTTTGTTCATTCATTATCCTATAGATTCCACATTTAAGTTATATTGGAAAGCATTTGTCTTTCTCTGACTTGTTTCACTTAGCATAATAAGCTCAGATCTACCCATGTTGTCACAAATGGTAAGATTTCTTTTTTTTATGGTTGAGCAATATTCCATTTCTTATATGTATCACATCTTCTTTATCAATTTGTGTATTGATTGGAACATTTTTTGTATGTGGTCATTGAAGTCTGTTTCAATAACTTTGTGGACTGCTTAGTGTTTTGGAAGAGTTCTCTTCAATGTCTAGAACCAGAAAAACATATTTTAAATTAGAAAACTTAAAATCTGGTTATAGAGTCCTGAAACAACATATCCCGTTTTGTCCAAAGCAGCTAGAATTAATTATCTTTTGAAACTACAAATCAGATTATGCCATTTCTCAGCACAAATCTACCTATAGATGTGTATAAGCCTCTAGTACAGCAATTTTCAACCTGTGTGCCACAAAAATTTTAAAACATGCAATACCTGACTGTTTAGTCAGGGCCCCTGACCCTTTGTCCCTTAGATTGTCAAATAAAAAATTGGTAACAGCCATCACAACAATAGCAGCCTGGGATAAACGAATCAAAAATACATATTTTTTGGTGTGCTGTAGAAGTTTAGTAATTTGTTTGTGTGTGCCATTAGTTTAAAAAGTGCTACTCTTATACTTTAAGTAATTCCCTCTCTACCTCCCAATGGCATCATCGACATTTCATCCTTTCACCTTTTGTTAATCCACAATACTAGCCTACTTCGGTCCCTTGAACAGGCAAACATGTAAAAGCATCTTTATTGTTGGCTTTTAAAAATTAGAAACCAGGACAGATGATAAGAAAAAGTCAAATTAGCACATGCTCTAGGAATTCCAGGAGAGTAAAATATACTTCACGATAGGCATTAATTTGAACCGGTCCTTATTGGATGCTTAATTTTTAGCCACCCCACAAGAGTGGAATGGGGACACAGGTTGCAAACCCCACATTTTCAAGTACTCATTTACAGGAATATCATTGATGAATACACCTTTTGTACCCTGGGCTCTTCATACAGTAACATTAATTACAACAACCTCCTTCACTAGAACTGAATGCAGTCTTATAGTCCTTCTCATTGTAGCAAGCTAGGCATCCACTACCACTGACGGTAGCTGATATTAATCGCTCATTCTTAATGCATGAATAATGGTAAGTAGTTTGATTATAATACTGAATGACAGTAGTGGAAATAACTGCAAAACATTAAGACAAAATATGGAGAATTTGAAAACTCAAAATTGAGTTCAAAGTGTAAAAGACCATATAATAAAGCTCATAGAACTCAGTAAAATGAACATAATAATACTTTTAAAGGTAAGTATGAAATTCTGTTTTATTACTTCAAAATATGTAATGTGATTGATATCTATGATTTAATTTAATATCAGAAAGCTTTTGAAAAATAAATGCAGGATAATGGGATCACACTGAGTGGAGGCTTGATAATGGCATAATTGGAATTAGAAAATGTCAGTTATGAACAATAATATCTGTGTGATAATTTGAAAAATTTAAATCTCACACATTTCTTTTAAATAGTGACTTCATAGCCAAGTGAGCTGCAACTGATTTAATCAGATTTACCATTAAGACACTTAGCATCAAAAGAGAAATACTATACTCAGAAAATATTTCTTCAATCCAAAATATCAATGTGATACAATTATATTTTGTTTTAAAATAGCAGGTAGAAGTCCAGTTGGGTAGCTCAGTTGGTTAGAGCATCATCCTGATATGCCAAGGTTATGGGTTCGATCCCCTGTCAGGGCACATGCAAGTATCAACCAATAAATGCATAAGTGGAACAACAAATCAATGTTTCTATCTCTCTGTATAATCAATACATATACATATATTTTCAAATAGCAGATAAATGCATTGTGCTGGAAAGTGTCATATCAAGAAAAGTAACTACGTTTAGCAATTAGCTATGGAATATGATCGGCTGAGAATGAACAGATTCAGGTAAGCTGGGTTTGGGAGCCTGATTAATGCTAAGAGTCACATTCTGCAGGAAGCATAGACTGAGTTGTAAATCAATACATTTTATGAATGGATTGCCATGCGACATAATTCTCTACCACTTACTCTGCTTGTCTCTATGCACAAAGCTAAAATTGCTACTCTTGAAATATAGCTATCCACTTTTCCTTTGAAATTTATTTGCCTTGTTTTAGGTATTACCCTTTCCAAGTGTATCCTAGTAAAGTATCATTTGCATTGTCACTCCATAGATCATTTCTATTTGACAGATAGTTATTAGCAGTTTCCTCTTGTGAAAATACAGATATACATATCCAGCATGCTGTTATTTATATGATCAAACAAGAATAAGTCCAGAATATGTTTTTTGTAGGGACTAAGCTTTAGTAACATACAATTATTGGGAACTATGTATATTACTATAATAATTAGAAGTATAATTTTCTTTTTTGTTATTTTTACTAAACTAGTGGCCCCAATCATGGATTTGTGCACATTGAAAGGAAATTAATTAGAAAGTGGCCGAAAGGGTTGGACTGGGCGAGATGGGCCAGCTGCACCTGGGCCAGTTCCAAGGGCATATGTGGAGTTGGGTCCCTCGGCCTGGCCTACAGGGATCAGGCCGAAATCGGCTTTGACATCCCCTGAGGAGTACCAGAGGGTGGTTCACCATAGCTCGGCAGCTCCTGCCTTGAGCGTCTGCTCCCTGGTGGTCAGTGCGTGTCATAGTTGATGGTCGGTTGCTTAGCCTTTTATATATATAGATACTGTAAGGTATGTATATTTGTTTATACTTTAAAGTCATAACAATCACTGCATTATCAACATTTATAAAAGGCTAATATGCAAATCGATGAAATGACTGGTCGCTATGATGTGCACTGACCACCAGGGGGCATACAGTCAACATGGGAGTTGCCCCCGGGTGATCAGTGCACTCCCACAGTGGGAGTGCTGCTCAGCCAGAAGCCCTGAGAGGGGCTCACATCTGGCGAGTGCAGCAGC
>NW_005879339.1:0-7042 GCF_000147115.1 Myotis lucifugus | reverse complement strand
CTTGGACACAGGCTGCCGGGCCATGCATAATCAGCCAGCCCCAAGGCGCTGCTGGAAGCTGGTGGCTTCTGAAGTAAGGGCTCAGCCCACGGACACAGGGATGGAGGGGCAGCCCCCGCAGTTCCCTCTGTCTGGGGTGACATCTACCACAGCAGGGGGTGGGGGAGGGGGGAGGGTGCCTGCATTGGATGAAAGGAATTCTACTGGTGACATCACGTGCTTAGGGGCGAGGTCCTGCTTCATCGCAGTGCCTGGGCCTCAGAGACCGAATCACATTGATCCTTTGTCAACAACACATGGAGTTTTCTTTATTTAAATCTGTTTTTATTGATTTCAGAGAGAGGAAGGGAGAGGCACAGAGAGAGAGAAACATCAATGACGAGAGAGGAACATAGACGGGCTGCCTCTTGCACGCCCCCTACTGGGCATCTAGCCCCCAACCGGTCCCAGTGCCCCGATAGGAATTGGACCGTGGCCTCCTGGTCGACAGGTCACAGCTCCATGCTCAGCCACTGGCCACATGGAGCTCTTGAAAGCACTCCTGGTGCGGTCAGTGTCCGCCCTGGGCTGTGAGTCATCAGGCAGATCACAGGTGCGGTGCCTCAGTCTCCCCATTGTGCAGTCGGGGCCGGGACAGGGCAGGTGCTAAAAGGAAGCTTTGAGGTGTAGGGAATGAGAGGCAGCTGCCAAGCGGAGTAAGTCTTTATGCAGTGGTTCTCAACCTTCTGGCCCTTTAGATACAGTTCCTCATGTTGTGACCCAACCATAAAATTATTTTCGTTGCTACGTCATAACTGTCATGTTGCTACTGTTATGAATCGTCATGTAAATATCTGATATGCAGGATGGTCTTAGGCGACCCCTGTGAAAGGGTCGTTCGACTGCCAAAGGGGTCGCGACCCACAGGTTGAGAACCGCTGCTTTAAGGGACTGCGTCTCGCCAATAACTTGTCCAGCTGGGGGTTATATTCGGGAATCAAATAACCTAATCGAAGAAATGAGGTCAGGACCAGTTCACTGAGCACCAGCGGAAGTTCAGGCCCTGGGACAGGAAGCCCAGGACTTCCCAGCCACGGGCCCAGGAATGGGCGCATCAGTGTCAAGGGTGATAGTGTGTAAACCTGTCCTTTAGGTTTGAGGTTAAGGTTACTTACCCTCTGGCCCAGGCCCATCTTAAGGCCCCTGAGGCCAGGCCCACCCCATCTGCAGGTGGCTTTGCCAGGTGGCTCTCTGGCGCCCCCTGGTGGCGGCCCCGCCCTGGCTGTGGAGGTGCAGGGCTGACCTCTGCCCAGGGGATAGATAGATGCACAACCCACTGCTCAGGTGGAGACTCCCTGGTCCCCGGGCTGCTGGCCCCAGGGGAGGGGGACGGGCTCCTCTCTGTGTGACCCCTGACCCCCTCCACCAGGCAGGGAGGCTCAGGTCACCCACTAGACGGTGAAAACAAAGGGAGCACAGCCAGCAGCCTCAGGGAAGGAGGGGAGCCTGTGTGTGTGTGTGTGTGTGTGTGTGTGTGTGTGTGTGTGTGTGTGTGAGGAGCTGGGTCAGGCCTGCCCTGCGGGAGAGTCAGATGTGATCCAGGACAGTGAGCAGGGGCCAGGGGGACTCTGGGCTGCAGGCCTGTTCCCGGCTGAGGTGTGGAACGTGGGGTGGAGTGGGGGTCGCTGGGTGATGAGGAGGGTTCCAGGTAACCAGTCAGGAGGTCTGGGAGCAGCTGGGCACACCCACTGACCGGGGGTCCCCAGGAAGGCTCGCTGGGCAGGGACAGGTGAGAGGCAGGGGGCTCAGACACACCTCCGGCCGCTCCCTGCTCACGGGCTGAAGACACTCAGGGAGGCGGTTGCTAATCTCCCCCAGCTTCCTGCCCTCCACGCAGCCCTGTGGGGACTCCAGCTGCTGTGCGCGCCTCTGGTCCTGAACCGGCTCCCGAGGGCCCCTGTTCGGGACCCACCCCACATTCCTGCAGGTCCCCCGCCTGGCTGGGCTGGCCCCACCACAGAGGTGGGGGGAGCGCTTGGCCCAGACAGGAGGGCTGCCAGGTGAGTGCTGTTCACCGCGGGGGAGGGGAGCGGAGGACAGGGCCTGGGTGGTCTTGGGTTCCAGAGATGACCAAATGGCAAAGTGTTAGTGACAGGGACAGAAGCAGAATCCTGGGGACCAGCTAGAATTGTGAGAAATAGGAATCCTGCCCTGTTCACCGTGACTGTTTTGTTCTGATTAAAGGAGGCACCTTCTCGCCTGGCTGGGAGTTGCCCCTGGGACCTGGGAGCTCACCTGGGAATGCGGCCCATCCTCCCCACCAGGGAGCTGCCTGTGATCATGGGAAGATGACCAGCCTTGTTGCAGAACCTGGAGCTGCCAGCCCTTTGCACACCCACAGGCCTTTGCAAATCTCCAGCCCCCATTACCTGTGAACTGCCACTTGGCACACCCATTGCCTACGTCCCCTGCAATCCTTGTCCTTCTCCCCAATACAAGCAGCGGGCTTATGGGGGGCAGAGCAGGTTTCTGTGGGTGACCCGCTGCTCTCCCAGGCTGCCGGCAGGATGGGAATCAACGCTCATATGATTCCTCCCCGTCTCCACTGAATTGGCTCCAGGAGGGACAGGCAGCGCAGCCCATGGAATATCTAGTTCCTCTGCCAGGAGACAGTCCCCAGGCGGGACCCACCTTGGTGTCTGCACTTCCTCCCTCATCATGTGAAACCTCAGGACAGGAAGAAACCCAGGTAGCAGGGGCCGGGTCTCGGGGCCTCTGGGGGGTCCCCACAGCCAGTGAAATGTGGGGGTGTCTCATCCAAGAACCCTGAGGGCACAGCCCCTGGGCCTCCACCAGCTGCTTCTACCCAAGAAGAAGGGGCTTTGCCAGGGCTGCTGGGCCACCTCTCTCCTCGCTCACATGACAGCTGATGCCATGAGGGACGTGGGAGGAGTTTCTAAAGCTGTTGTGTTTATAAACCTGCCAATAGCCCTGCTCAGAGCAGCCCCTCATTCACCATTTCCATCAACAGGAACAGAGGCCCTGAGAGGACAGAGGACCCGCTGAGTCCCCCAGCGCTGCAGGGGCCAGGCCAGGCCCTGGAGGACTCCTGACCCTGAGGCCTGACCAACAGCTGCTCAGACAGCGGGTGAGCGTGGGCACCCGGCCCGGCGGGCAGGTTTCTGTCCCACTTCCCCACCCGCCTGAGTCACTGTGAGTCACTGCCAGGTGCTACCACTGCCATCAGCTACAGCACAGTAATAGTCCGCCTCGTCCTGGGCCTGGACCCCGCTGATGGTCAGGGTGGCCGTGTTCCCCGAGTTGGTGCCAGAGAATCGGTCAGGGATCCCGGAGGGCCGGTAGCTATCACTATAGATGACCAGCACGGGGGCCTGGCCGGGCTTCTGCTGGTACCAGTTAGTATATTTACTTCCAATGTTGTTTCCCCCACACGTGAGCCTGGCCGTCTGTCCCAGGTTCACCGACACCGAGGGCGGCTGCGTCAGCTCATAGGAGGCCACAGAGGCTGCAGGAGGAAGAGGAGGCAGGAGGGTGAGAGCCCATTCCCAGCACCCCCTGCCGGCCCTGCCCGACTGAGCTACAGGGGTTCCCAGGCCCCAGGGTGCCCTCCATCCCCCTCAGCCCAGGTGGCCTGGGGCTCCAGGGATGGAGCCTCTGAGCACTGAGCGCCCCCTTCCTGCTGCAGGGGAGCCCTCAGGCCCTCAGAGCCATGAGCACAGGGGGTGCCGCCCCCAGCCCTGAGCCAGCAGCAGGGCCTGAGCCTCCTGCCCCACAGGCAGCGCCCCTGAGCTCAGAGGCAGCCAGGCGGGTGCAGGCCCTGGGGCTGGGTGGGTGTGAGCCCGGCAGCACCTGTGCAGTGAGCCAGGAGGCCGAGGAGGAGAGGGGTCCAGGCCATGGTGGGCGCCCTGACTCTGCTCCCTGAGGCCCAGGCTGCAGGGCTCCTCCCAGGCCCCTCTTATCCCCTTGGACACAGCTGTGGGGCATGCAAATCAGCCAGGCCCAGGGGCTGCTGGGAGCTGGTGGGTTTTGAGAAGAGCTCAGCCCAGGGACACAGGGAGGGAGGGGCAGCCCCTGCAGATCCCATGGTCTGGGGTGACATCTGCCACAGCAGGGGATGGGGGGGGGTAGGGTGCCTGCATTGGCTGAAGGAATTCTACTGGTGACATCACGCGCTTAGGGGCAAGATCCTGCTTCATCGCAGTGCCTGGACTTCAGAGACCGAATAACATTGATCCTTTGTCAACAACACATGGAGTTTTCTTTATTTAAATCTGTTTTTATTGATTTCAGAGAGAGGAAGGGAGAGGCACAGAGAGAGAGAAACATCAATGACGAGAGAGGAACATAGACGGGCTGCCTCCTGCACGCCCCCTACTGGGCATCTAGCCCCCAACCAGTCCCAGTGCCCCGATAGGAATTGGACCGTGGCCTCCTGGTCGACAGGTCACAGCTCCATGCTCAGCCACTGGCCACATGGAGCTCTTGAAAGCACTCCTGGTGCTGTCAGTGTCCCCCCTGGGCCGTGAGTCATCAGGCAGATCACAGGTGCGGTGCCTCAGTCTCCCCATTGTGCAGTCGGGGCCGGGACAGGGCAGGTGCTAAAAGGAAGCTTTGAGGTGTAGGGAATGAGAGGCAGCTGCCAAGCGGAGTAAGTCTTTATGCAGTGGTTCTCAACCTTCTGGCCCTTTAAATACAGTTCCTCATGTTGTGACCCGACCATAAAATTATTTTCGTGGCTACTTCATAACTGTCATGTTGCTACTGTGATGAATCATCATGTAAATATCTGATATGCAGGATGGTCTTAGGCGACCCCTGTGAAAGGGTCGTTCGACTGCCAAAGGGGTCGCGACCCACAGGTTGAGAACCGCTGCTTTAAGGGAATGCGTCTCGCCAATAACTTGTCCCGCTGGGGGTTATATTCGGGAATCAAATAACCTAATTGAAGAAATGAGGTCAGGACCAGTTCACTGAGCACCAGCGGAAGTTCAGGCCCTGGGACAGGAAGCCCAGGACTTCCCAGCCACGGGCCCAGGAATGGGCGCATCAGTGTCAAGGGTGATAGTGTGTAAACCTGTCCTTTAGGTTTGAGGTTAAGGTTACTTACCCTCTGGCCCAGGCCCATCTTAAGGCCCCTGAGGCCAGGCCCACCCCATCTGCAGGTGGCTTTGCCAGGTGGCTCTCTGGCGCCCCCTGGTGGCGGCTCCGCGCTGGCTGTGGAGGTGCAGGGCTGACCTCTGCCCAGGTGTAGATAGATGCACAACCCACTGCTCAGGTGGAGACTCCCTGGTCCCCGGGCTGCTGGCCGCAGGGGAGGGGGACGGGCTCCTCTCTGTGTGACCCCTGACCCCCTCCACCAGGCAGGGAGGCTCAGGTCACCCACTAAACGGTGAAAACAAAGGGAGCACAGCCAGCAGCCTCAGGGAAGGAGGGGAGCCTGTGAGGGGGAGGGGGTGTGTGAGGAGCTGGGTCAGGCCCTGCCCTGAGGGAGAGTCAGGTGTGAGCAGGGGCCAGGGGGCCTCTGGGCTGCAGGCCTGTTCCCGGCTGAGGTGTGGAACGTGGGGTGGAGTGGGGGTCGCTGGGTGATGAGGAGGGTTCCAGGTAACCAGTCAGGAGGTCTGGGAGCAGCTGGGCACATCCACTGCCCGGGGGTCCCCAGGAAGGCTCGCTGGGCAGGGACAGGTGAGAGGCAGGGGGCTCAGACACACCTCTGGCCGCTCCCTGCTCCTGAAGACACTCAGGGAGGCGGTTGCTAATCTCCCCCAGCTTCCTGCCCTCCACGCAGCCCTGTGGGGACTCCAGCTGCTGTGCGCGCCTCTGGTCCTGAACCGGCTCCCGAGGGCCCCTGTGGGTGACCCACCCCACATTCCTGCAGGTCCCCCCGCCTGGCTGGCCTGGCCCCACCACAGAGGTGGGGGGAGCGCTTGGCCCAGACAGGAGGGCTGCCAGGTGAGTGCTGTTCACCGCCGGGGAGGGGAGCGGAGGACAGGGCCTGGGTGGTCTTGGGTTCCATAGACGACCAAATGGCAAAGTGTTAGTGACAGGGACAGAGACAGAATCCTGGGGACCAGCAAGAATTGTGAGAAATAGGAATCCTGCCCTGTTCACCGTGACTGTTTTGTTCTGATTAAAGGAGGCACCTTCTCGCCTCGCTGGGAGTTGCACCTGGGACCTGGGCGCTCACCTGGGAATGCGGCCCATCCTCCCCATCAGGGAGCTGCCTTGATCATGAAAAGATGACCAGCCTGGTTGCAGAACCCAGAGCCGCCAGCCCTTTGCATACCCACAGGCCTTTGCAAATATCCAGCCCCCATTATCTGTGAATTGCCACTTGGCACACCCATTGCCTACATCCCCTGTAATCCTTGTCCTTCTCCCCAATACAGGCAGCGGGCTTATGGGGGGCAGAGCAGATGTTTGTGGATGACCCACTGCTCTCCCAGGCTGCTGCAGGATGGGAATCAACGCTCATATGATTCCACCCCGTCTCCACTGAATTGGCTCCAGGAGGGACAGACAGCGCAGCCCATGGAATGTCCGGTTCCTCTGCCAGGAGACAGTCCCCAGGCAGGACCCGCAGTGGTGTCTGCACTTCCTCCCTCATCATGTGAAACCTCAGGACAGGAAGAAACCCGGGTAGCAGGGACCGGGTCTCAGGGCCTCTGGGGGGTCCCCACAGCCAGTGAAATGTGGGGATGCCTCACCCAAGAACCCTGAGGGCACAGCCCCTGGGCCTCCACCGGCTGCTTCTACCCAAGAAGAAGGGGCTTTGCCAGGGCTGCTGGGCCACCTCTCTCCTCGCTCACATGACAGCTGATGCCATGAGGTTCGGGGGAGGAGTTTCTAAAGCTGTTGTGTCTAAAAAACTGCCAATAGCCCTGCTCAGAGCAGCCCCTCATCCACCATTTCCATCAACAGGAACAGAGGCCCTGAGATGACAGAGGACCCGCTGAGTCCCCCAGTGCTGCAGGGGCCGGTCCAGGCCGGGGAGGACTCCTGACCCTGAGGCCTGACAGACAGCTGCTCAGACAGCGGGTGAGCG
>NW_005879338.1:0-7042 GCF_000147115.1 Myotis lucifugus | reverse complement strand
ACTTGCTGTTGTAGTTTGCTAGGTCTATGGTAACAAAGGACCTCAAACTGTGTAGCTCAAGGCCAGAGCCGCCATGGCTGGTGAGAAGCCGCAGGTGAAGGGACGGAAGCACCAGACCCCAGGCCCCCTCTCTGAGTCTGTTTACCCCAGTCTGAGCACGGAGCAGGATGCCACATGCAACCCGGATTGTGGGCTCAGACAGCAGAGCCCGGGACAGACACGATGAGCAGGAGGGAGAGAAACATAAAACAAAACATAAATCAGCCTCCTACTCACAACTGGCCCAGAAGCTAACATTCCACATTCATCAAATGAAGAAACCCGACGCTGAGAAAACAGACAAACGCAACAGTCAGAAGTGAACTCACTGCGGATAAACCTGAAATAATCCTTTAAAGAAGTATGTTTAGGCTCCTCAGAGATCAATGCAGAAAGCAGTTTTTTAAAAAGAATAAACAGTTTGAAACTAATATAAAGTAATACTGAATGTCAACTGTCATTGAAAATTAAAATTAACAAAAAGAGAAAGGGAAAGAATAAATATTTATGAGGCCCAAGTAGGAAGAAATGAAATAAGAACAGTGAAAAATGTGAAAACATTTTTTATATCTTTAAAGTGAAAAATGTATCATTGAACTTAATAGGATGGATAAACCTCCTATGGCACACGGCTGTTTAACCCAAGGGAATTCACTCTGAATGAAGCAAAAGAGATGGGTGATATAACATCACCTTAACAGTTGCACAATATTCCATCATGTGTGAGTTCAGCAAGTTTCCAGGATAAAAGACCAACCCACAAAAATCAATTGCATTTCTATATACTAACAAGGAACACGGAGAAACTAAATTAAAAATGTAATACCATTTCCACTAACTTCAAGAAATCAAATACTTAGGTATTCACTTAACTAAATACATGTTGAAAAATTACAAAATCCTGATGAAAGAAATAAAAGAAAATCTAAATAAGTGGAGAAACATACCGTGTTCTTGGATTGAAAGACTCAACTTAGTAGAGATGTCAATTCTCCCCGAATTGACCTATAGGCTTACAATTCCTATCAAAATACCAAAACTAAAAGTACTGGTGTCCGGCTTGAAACCCTGTCCTCGGATTCAGTTTTAAATAACAATAATACCAACAAGAGCTATCATTTAGTTTGCTTTGCTGGAAAGACATCAACTAAATTCAATGCTCACAATAACCTCAGGGGTGGGGATTATTATCCCCATATCACAGATAGGGAAACTGAGTCACAGAGCAGTTTAGCCACTTGCCCAAGGTACACAGATCAGAGCGAGGATTGCGTACGTGCCCCCTCCTGACTGCTGAGGCTCCCTGTGCAGGGATGTCTATGGCCATCTCAGTGTCCACCCCTGGCCTAGGAGTCTCCGCTGTCAGGGCTGGGCATACGGCGCCCTCCAGCTGGGCACAGGATGCCCTCCAACTGGGCACAGGATGCCCTCCAACTGGGCACAGGATGCCCTCCAGCTGGGCACAGGGGGCAGTGTTCTGAGCAAAGTGCCAATCCTCACTTAGACAACCCTGCCCCAGACTGCAAGCCTGAGCATCCGCTGCTGGTCACCTTCCTGTATTTACTGAGGCCACCATGACGGACAAGGGCTCCTTGTCCAGTCCCCAAGGTGGCAGGTTTTTAAGGACATGGGTTTACTACCAGGGCTGTCTATTACCAGGACTGGGGTTCCTCTCTCAGACTGTGTGAAGATCAATGCCATCCTCACCACTTCTTCCACTGCCCACTGGCCCGGCTCCCTGCCTGGGCACATGGTCCCCCCTGACAACTCGCCACAGGCAGACACATACCCACACCTACAAGCACACGCGTGCATACAAACACTGCCTTCCAGGAAGCCGGGGGAAGAAAACGGGTCTTTCTTGAGTCTTTGAATGGACTCATAGAATTTCTGAACATCTAGTCACCTGTGAAATTGTGGTGTGTGTGTGTGTGTGTGTGTGTGTACATGTGTGCTTGTGTGTGCGTGCATGTGTGTGTGTGTGTGTGCGCGCGCGCGTGTGTGTGTGTGTGTGTGTGCTTGTGCGCTTGTGTGTGTAAAGTGTAGGCATAAACAGGACATCACATGCAGTGCCCAGTGCAAACTGAAAATGTGGGACCCCTTGTTCTAAGAGTGTTAATATCTTTAACTTCATGATGACAACAAAAGTCCATGAACCAAGCGCAGGTCCCGCCTGAGCACCGGCCCCAGGAGACCGAACACCTGGCCTGAGCTCCTGGGTGGGTGGAGTGTGTGCACTGCAGACACACTTTTCTGATTAGAAGCCTCAGGGCTTTGGTTAGAGTCTCAATGGGGTCCTGGCCGGTTGGATGCTGAAGGCATGTACCTTGGTCGCAGGCTCGATCCCCGGCCCTGGTGGGGCCACGTGCAGGAGGCAACCAATTGCTATGTCTCTCTCACATCAATGTTTCTCTCTCTCTCTCCCCCTCCCTTCCACTCTCTCTAAAAATCAATGGAAAAATATCACTGGGTGATGGCTAACAACAAAAGAATCTCAACGGGGCCCAGGGCTCTTTAACGGTTAAGAACTATGTGGTGTCAGAGGGCCAGGGACAGACAGGCCTGGGTTTGAGTCCCAGATTCCCCATTTATGAGCTATGGGACCTGGACCAAGTTCCTGACTTCTCTGAGCCTGTTCCTTACTGTACGTTGGGGGTTGTAGTAGCTGCTTTACAGGGTTATTGTAAGGATAGGAGAGAGGGGTAAAGAGCCAGCACAGAGCCGGGCACATTAGCACCCGGTAAGTGTGCGTAATTAACTGTTAGCTAATTCTGATTTGCTTGTTATATTTGATGTCACATCCTTCTGCCAGCCTGACCTCAGCAAGCTATGTCTCCCACGGATTGCCTCCCCCCCGCCCCCCGCCCCAGCAGGCCCAGTGCACAGCCTGGCAGAGGCTGTCGGGGACAGGAGCTGGCATTCTGTCCAATGCCTAGTGTCCTGGCCTTACCCCAGGTCTTGCCCATTGGCTGACCTGGCTGGTTTGGTCTGCAACAGCTGGGCTACAAGACTATGTGACAGGTAGTGGCAACCTAGGGGGCCTGAGGGCTGGTGGACAGACTCTAGGTTGAGCTTGAGGGGACTGGGCTCCCCAAGAGAACCTCATAGCTTTTGAACCCAGGGTCACCCTTGATAGAGCCTCTTCCCAGAGTGGGTACCCAGGAGAGGGTTCCTAGGAACCCCTTGGCGCCTATCTTTCCCTCTAGCACCACGTGGTGGCTCCTCAGGGGCCTCTGCAGCCTGCCGTCCCCATGACCTGCCGCTTACACAGCCTGCCATCTCCACAGCCTGCCTTCTCCACGGCCTGCCATCTCCACGGCCTGCCTTCTCCACGGCCTGCCAGCATCTCGAGGAGAAGGGCCCTGGGACCCAGTCGCCTCTACTCCACACCCCTCTCAGGGTGGCGACTCCTAGTGGAGGGGAGGAGGGGACACAGCAGGGACCAAGCTCCAGGCCATCCCCAGTGTGATCTCAGGTCTCCATTTCCATATTGTGATGTGAGGGTGGAGCACCCTCATTCCTGCCCTGAGGCAGCCCTCACCCATCCCCCCAGGAGGCTGTTTGAGGCGTACAAGGTCCATCGTGTACAGGAAAAGTGGAAGCAGCCGATGTCCGTCCAGAGGGCAGTGCTAAATCGATGGTGGCCACATGGTTCTTAAAGGTCACATGGTTTGACACAGAAAGGTGTCCGCGATTTTAGTGAAAATGAGCATTGCAAAATAATACAGTGCCATTGATTTATGTAAAAATAAACTGCACATTCTCTAAACATATTTAGACACAGGGGAGGTCAGGAAAGGGTTTACACGGATCGTCCAGGCTGCCTCTGAGGAGGGGAGGGGATGGAAAGGGTGTCAAGGACTTCCGCTGCACCCTCGGGAGCCCTTGCCCAGGTCCTGCTAGCCTGTCCCAGCTCCCCAAACCCCCCGACAGGATGGAAGGCCTAACCCCAGGGCCAAGGGCACGCCGCACTGCTGGCGTCCTGGTGGCAATTCCGAGTGCTTGTGAATAACCAACTTCCCAGCCACTGACAGCAAAGCGTTCCAACCACCATTTAGGGACCCTCCCCACAGGCCAGGCAGGCCCTGCATCTCCCCCTCCCAGCAACAGGGTGGGTTAGAGCTGGCGGGGTCGGGGTGGGGGTCTGAGATTCTACTCCACTCGCAGGCTGGCAGCCAGCTCGCCAGGCCCATCGATGCGGGCAGAAGACACGAGACTTCTGGGACAAAAACAAAGGACGTACTACTCCAGGCAAAGCAGGCGACATGCACTCCGTGTTCGTGCTGCCTCCCTTGGCCCCTTGTCTCACAAGCTAAAGGGGGGCATTCCCAGGTGGATGCTGAGCCCACAGCGGGATAGTGTCAGAGCCGAGGAGCCCTGAGGTGAGGAGACTCCCAACCTTAGAGGGGCTGCGAGCAGGTCTGCCTGACCTTTGCCCTGGAGAGAGACACTGTTTTTATTACCCTGGAACGGAGACAAATCCGCCCTCTGTTCTGGAGGGGGAGCTAGTTCTCCATTCCCAAAACATTTGCTAAACCAAACTCCTTGAAAAGATAGTCGGGCCCTGGCTGGCGTGCTCAGTGGTTAGAGCCTCGGACACCCACCGAAGGGTCACAGGTTCAATTCCTGGTCAAGGGCACGTACCTGGGTTGCAGGTTGGATCCCTAGTCAGGGTGTATGCAGGAGGCAACCAATCAATGTGTCTCTCTCACATTGAATTTTTTTTTTTCTCTCTCTCTCCCTCTCTCCCTTCCACTCTCTCTAAAAATCAATGGAAAAATATCCTCTGGTGAGGATTAAAAAAAAAAAAAAAAAAGAAAGGAACTTGAGAACAAATGCCGTCACAGGCTTGCAGGAGTTCCAGACGCCCTAGAAGAATGTCTTCGCTGAGAGTTGAGTCACTTCCCAAGGTCCCGGCTAGACAGAGCAGAGCTGGGTTTGCAGCCGGTCATCTGCCTCCAAAGCCCTTGCTTTTTCCTCCCTGCCTCCAAGACGGGCCGAGGATCTAGCCTGGGAGCCGAAGACCCAGACAACATTGCTTCAGAGGGAAAACCCGCCCTGAGTTCCCAAGAAAGGCCTGTACAAGAGCTGTGGGGACAGAGCCGTCTGTGGCGTGGGGACCACGTGCTGCCCACCGTGCCTGGCCTGACACCACCCACCTCCGCCCCGGGATGAGAAGAGAAAATTTCTCCCGGGTCCCTGGGTGATGTCAGAGAGGAGCTGAAAATAAGGAACCAGCTTCTGAAGACGGGGTAAATGAATGCCCTTTTCTTTTGCAGGAAGAAAAAAATGCCACGTCGTTCCATATTTACTTAAATGTGAAATTTATTTATGGCGCAGGGAGAGTTGCTGTTGGCGGGCAGTGCCCCACCAGGAAACGGTCTGGACTTGTTTGTGCCTCCTCCAGCGCCCTGTCCCCCGGTGACCTAACCTGATGTTCCAGGCTGGAGACCGGCCCGGCCCCTGGTGCTCGGGCCTCCCCGGACCCACCTTCTAGTCTCTGGAGCCCACTCACTGCTCCCGCCTGGACAACGGCAGAGAGGGGCCTCGTGTGTCACTGGGGAACCTCCACGGCTCACATTCCTCACCTTAAAATGGGGACACGTGCCTGCCTCTCCCCTCCCTCCGTGAGTTGCTAGTATGTGCATCCATGAGGTACTGGGATTCTTATTTACACCCAGGGAAACTGGGGTCCGGGGACATGGGCAGAATCGGCCCCTGTCACATAGACGCCCTTGAGCAACCCCGCCTCCTGTCCCATCGCCCCTCCTTCTGGCCACCAAGGAAGCCGCCCAGCCTCTGCTCTCTGAGCTCCGTGGGAAGTTGCAGGCCGTGTGCACACCCACAGGGAGCAAGCCCCTGCCCCAGCTGCTGTCTGAGGCCCTGTCGTGTCGTTTATCTTATTTTAACTCATGGCCGCCCTGAGAGCACAAGCGCGTGACCTCGACTTTACAGGTGAGGAAACTGAGTCCTGCCTGGCAGGCCTTCCTGGCGGGTGGGGCGGGGGTGGGATTAGGATGCAGGCCCTACCCTCTTGGCCCGGCTTCTTGTCTCCACACCAGGAAGCCTCTGAGCCAGCAGGTGCGGCGGCGGGGCCTTCCTCTCCCTGTGCAGCGGGGTCGCCCCGTCTGAGACGCTCAGGGGTTTCTTAGTTTCCTTCCGAGGAACTCTGTGCTGCTGGTTTGGAAAGGCCCGGAAAGAATCCGCGACGGGCCAGTCACCCAGTGAGCCCCAGCGGGACCGGGACCAGGTCTGGGCCCTGCCTTCGAGCCCACGCTCTGCCTCCCACACCTGGCAGGGAGGCGATGGTGGGTGGGCAGGCCCCGCGCGGGGAGGGGGCTGAGGCCTGTGCTCTCCCCCTAGAGACCAGGCCCGGGTGCATCCCACAGAAGCGCCCTGCAGACGGAAATGACAGGGTGCGGCACGGGAGCCGGAGGGCGGAGGCAGGACAGGAAGGCGCAGGCCTGGTGCCCACACTTTCCGGCCCTGAGGGGTGGGCAGCAGTGGAGACAATACTTGCAGGAGGTGAGCCTGGGGCGCGACTGGCCTCCCCTCCTCTGAGCCAGGCTGGCACCAGCGTCTGGGGGTGGGCATGGCCCTAGGGGTGTCCTGCAGCCCCCGAGGCAGGGTGATGAGCTGGACTCTTCGGCCCCTCGCCCTTCAGGCCTCAGTGTCCCTTTCTCAGGAGGCCCCTGGCCTGGCCGTGCAGAGCGGCCCCTCCCACCCCCATGTGCTGGGTGCTGGTCCTGCCTGTCACTTAGTTATCTGCTTTCTTTCAGATTTATCATCCCGGACCACCAGCCTGGGAGCCCCGGGGACAGGCCCTGTGGTTCCCCCTCCCTCGGCCTCCAGCACCAGCACAGGCTCGTGGGCCGCGGGCTTGGTCCCTGTGACGAGCCCAGAATTTCATCAGGACTCACTTGCTCATTCGATGACATGACAGGAGGACGAGAGGGATTTGTCCGTGTCCCCAAAGCAGTGTGGGCCCAAAGGAGAGTGGGCC
>NW_005879337.1:0-7043 GCF_000147115.1 Myotis lucifugus | reverse complement strand
GTCATAATAATCTGGCCGGTCTTAATAATCTGGCCACTCAATGTATATATCCTATATAATAAAGAGCTAATAAGTAAATGGTAGTCACACCCTTGTGTCCTCATGCCCTCGCACCCTTGCGCTGGGGTTGGGGGACCTGAGGCCATTCCCCCCGCCCTGGCGCCAGGGCCAGGGGATCTGAAGCCGTGTCCCCTTGCCCCAGCACTGGAGCCGGGGGACCTGAGGCTGTGTCCCTAGCACCAGGGCTGGGAGACCTGAGGCTGCACTCCCCCGCCCAGGCTTCAGGGCCAGGGGACCGGAGGCTGGGCTGGTGAACTTGAGGCCGTGCCTTGGCCCGGCGAGGCTTGACAGAGGACTGGAGGCTGTGGCCTCCACCCAGCAGAACTTGACAGGGGACCTGAGGCCATGCCCCCCACCTGGCAGGGCTTGACAGGGTTGGAGCCAGCTGGGTTTGGGTCTCACTCGATTTCGAGGTGCACGCGGGTGGTTAGGGACCTGACTCTGGGTCCTGCAGCGTGCCACTGACTCTGATAGGAGGGAAATTTTCATATACATTTTGCTAGTTTTCTTTCATCTATGACACTTCTATTATAGAGAAAGGTCAAATAGCAATATTAAAATATTTCCTCTAATTAATTCTCTTTTAATGTGCACGAATTTCATGCACCGGGCCACTAGTATATATAAAGAAATAGTGGTAGAGTTTGAAAAGCACTGTGCTTGTCATCTAGTGCAGTCCTCTGATTGTAGGCAAATTCTATAAAATCTCTTAGCCTTTTAAATGCATATATTTAAACAAAAAATTGAGATGCTTTTGTTATAAGAAGCCTTATGGACTACTGTGAAAATCCAATCAGACAGTATGTGAAATGACCTAGCAACATTGCTCATTAAATAAGCATTTATAAATTTATAAGTGCTTTATAAATTTCACTGCTATCTATTATTAAAATAATTTGAATTAAAGTGACACTAAATTTAAATCTGAATCATTGGATTAAGTGCTTGGGCAGAAACTACAAGTTGCTTCCTGATGCCTTCTTTAGTAATAGAATTTCTGTGCCTATCTCCCCTTCTCCCTCCAATAACGTAGTACCAGATAGGAGAAGGGAGGAATGTTAATAAAGCTGTGGAACTTCCCAGGTGACCATGCTTACAATGCCTGACTTTCCTTTTCTTTCTTTCCTTTATTAATATTAACTAGCTGATTATGACAATAACAATTCCATTTTACTATCCTATATAATAAAGAGGTAATATGCAAATTGACCGTCATACCCTCGCACAAAGAAGGCAGCCACCATGTGGGCACAAGATGGATGCCACAAGATAGCCAACAGGGGAGGGCAGTTGGGGGGACCAGGCCGGCAGGGAGGGCAGGGGTGATCGGACCTGCAGGGGAGCAGTTAGACATCAATCAGGCAGGCAGGGGAGTGGTTAGGGGGTGATCAGGCTGGCAGGCAGAAGCGGTTAGGGGCTGATCAGGCAGGCAGTTGGGAGTCAGCAGTCTCGGATTGTGAGAGGGATGAGAGGGTGCAGGCTGGGATGAGGGACATCCTCTCCCCAGTGCACGAATTCCATGCACCGGGCCTCTAGTAATTTTATATTCAGTATGGGTGGTGGTTAACTTTATAATAATATCCTTGGTTTACAAGACTGAATTAGAGGAGAAAGGATTACACAGAAATGGGAACAGTGCTGGATAAAGTCATTTTCATTTACAGAGGGCTAGTTCCATCATATTTGTTGGGATCATGTTGGGGTTCCAGTTGTTCTTGGTTTGAAATTTAGATTTAAGATGAAGAGTATATATAATATAAAAAATATATATATACATATATATATGAATAGCAAGTATTGCCACTGGAGGACCTTTTACATACCATACATTGGCTCACACAAACATGGCTCAAAGCATTCCTTTGCTATCTTGTACTGCAGAGAATGGAAAATAAAAATTAAAACAAAAACAAGAAACACATGTCCCAGTGTCCTCATATCTAGTTCTGTTGTATCTTAGTTTCTGCCAAATGCATTTGTGTCTTAGATTTGGAACTGAATTATGTGGCAAGAGATGCAGAACATGGTGCATCCATTTTGATAATAAGGTTTGTAGCAGAAGAATCATGAATCCTAATTAGATGACTCCCAGCAATGTTATGGGCAGCATTTTCCATTGGAACAAAGACAGTGAGGTTCTATAGTCTACAACTACCAGATTCTTTGAAAATGGTGATGGCAGTTTTGCTGCTATTAACAAAGGCACCGTGATTTGGAGAACTGAAAGATTTATTTCTCTACTCTGAGCTTCAGCAAATCACTGTCTTTACAATAATTCTATTTGGTCAATCTACAATTTAACTTCAATGTAATGACTATTCTTTCTGCACTATATATATATTAATACAAAGATGAAGATGAGACTGAGAAGATGGTGGCATAGGTAAACACCTGTACTTTCTGCCTCCCACTACCACATCAAAATTACAACTAAAACACAGGACAACTATCATCTAGAACCACAGGAAAGCTGGCTGAGTGGAAGCACTACAACTAGAGAGGTAAAGAAGAAAGCACATTGAGATTGGTAGGAGGTGTGGATGCGCAGAACGGGCTGGTCCAGCACTCGGGTGTGCCACTTTTTTAATTGGGAGGGAGATTGCCTCTGCGGCCCCAGGCCCACACCAGATGTGCAGCCCAGGGTTCAAGAGCTGGGGAAAGAAGTCCCTACGGGCAGAAAGAACTAAGGGCTGTACATAAAAACCAGTGTGGATTGGGGCTGAGTGACACACAGGTTGCTGGAGACTCAGCTGCTCCTCTTAAAAGTCTGGCACCATGAACTGAATTTATAAGCTCTCACTTCCTCTGAGCTTCAGTGTCTGGTGAGGCTCTGGGGGACCCAGACACATATGGGGAGAAATTGGACTGTCTGGCATCGGGGCAGGAACTTGGAGGCAGCTTTCTTCCAGATAGAGGTGCTCAAAGCAGTCATTGTTCCTGTGCTGGTACCTCCCCGGTGCAGGGCTGACTGGCAGCCATTCCTGTTTGCTCCGCCCTGGTGATTCCCTGAGACACTGCCCCACCCAATTTACAACCCCACCCAAGCTGTGCACAACAGCTTTTGCATATGAATGGTCTGTTTTTTCTCAGGCTAAAACTCTGTTAAACAAGTTGCAACTAGGTCAGGGAGCCTCAAACCTATCAATAAAAGGCCCAAGAACCGGCATCAGCACCAGCCTGCCTTGCTTCACAACTGGGCCTCGTCTGGGCACCTCCAAATCCAGTACAAAGAGCAGGAATCTGCAGTTCGCTCTGTAGGGCTGGATGGCCCCAGGCAGTAGCTAACTTTGCACCTCCCTGGAGACCCAAGAGCCAGTGTACCAGTGGTCAGAGTGAGACCATACCAGATTACAACTCTTCATATCCATAAGCGAGGGACTCAGGGGGCAGACTCAGTGAGCACCAAAGCCCCACTGAAGCAAGTCCTGCTCCATAAGATTGTCTCCTGCACAGCAGCTCTCCCACTGTAGTCACAGCTGGTCCCCACAGCCAATTGGCCTGGAGGTCAATTCCTCCCAGTGACACCAATAGCAAGTAAGGATCAACTACAACAAAACTGTGCTCACAGCCCACAAAGGGGGTACATCAAGAGTGTCCACTTCAGGTGAATGGGGAGCCTGAGCCACTGGGCCCTATAGGACACCTACTACACAAGGCCACTCTATCAACTCAAGAGACTTAGCAGCTACCCAATACATAGAAACAAATGCAGGGAAGCAGCCAAAATGCAGAGACAAAGAAACATGTCACAAATGAAAGAAATGGAAGAAAGCAAACTACAGGATATAGAATTCAAAACCACAGTTATACTGTTACTCAAGAATCTTCTAGAAACCTCCGAGGAACAAATACATATGGCCAGTGAGTTTGTCCATGACTGGAAAAACCAAGATTGTGAAAGGGAAATCTAATGGAATAAGTCTAGAAAAGTAGACTGGAGATCAAATTGCACTGAGTATTAAGTGAAAAGGAAGTTTAAAGTTTTGTTCCTTGTTTTTGTTTTTTGTAGGCAATAAAGAGTGACATCTCACTTACAGAAAGAAAAATGTAGAGCTAGTGGATAGATTAAATTAAATGTGAGAAAAAGAAGAATATGAAACAGATTAATTGAGAGTTTATCACCACAGGAGGGAGTATTCCCAAGGTAATACTGTAGGAATGATGAATAGCTGATTGATTTCATAGATACTGTAGAGCAAAAACCAAAGGGCTTGGTTTCCTATTGAATGTGAAAGTTGATTTTTTTTAAAAAATGTGATCTAGAAAATGGTCTCAAATTTTCTAAATTGAATTACTGGAAGCATGCTGACGCCAATAGCTCAACTGAGAAGCACAGGGGTCAAGCAGATCTGATAGGAAATGTATTGGATTCTGTTCTGATTTGCTGTAGTGGAAATACCTAATGTAAGATCTACTCAGAGATGCCCCATAGATTTTTAAAGTCTTAAGGTCCAAAAAGGAACCACAGTTATAAATGAAGATTTCCAGAATAATATATTTAGAAGGAGAGATAGTACCTGTCAGGCAATTTAAGCAATATTAATCCCCCACTGATGTTTGTCACAGTGGACCTCACACAGAACCAACAATTTTTGCACCAGCACTGAAAACTAATGAAAAGAAGTTAATAAATATGAGAACAGTATATTATTTTAGGTCATTGAAATGATCTTAAGGACTTTTATACAATGCTGGGTGGGATTTTGAAGGAAATCAGACCATTTGACCTCTGATAATTTAGACTTTTTTCTTTTTTTCCCACTCACTACTAGAAGAGGTTTGGAAAACTCAGGTTGTATTTTTAAGAATATTTAATTAAATGATTTTATGTGCAAATCTCCTTTTTGAAAATATTCGTCATTATAAATTAGTTATCAGGTTTTAGCAAACTTGCAGAATTCATGGTATTTTTCAAAAGGCAGCAAATACTCATCAATATTTAATTTAAAACCTCTTCTTCCAATTTTGGGTGGGTTAGCAATTGCAATGTGTTATAAGCCATCATCCTTAGAGATATCACTCTTCTATCTCTTCCCTTATTTGATGAAATAAGCTGAGATTCTGTTTCTCATTTTTTCCCTTTTTAGCATTCCAAGGGAAATATAGTTTATAAAGAACCATAATTTTGATGATTCAATTATGTCTGATGATTTACTCGCTTATGAATTAACAATATTTGCTGAATTTTTTTTTTCTAAAAGAACTTTGACCTACATAACTTACTGTAAAAGAAAATCATAGTTCCAAAACTGCTTACTCTTCCATTATTAAAGTTTTTGATATATTTTTGGGGGGTGTGTATAGTGGTTCAAAAGATTAAAAAAAAAATCCTGCTCGCTGTTATATAATTCAATCAAAAGAAATTGTAAGAAAAGGGAAATAAGCATATCTAGAAATAAGATATAAAATACAAATCAGTTTTGTATATGATTTTAATAACTAGTAAATGCTAGCACCTATGTACAGGATACTAGCAAGGTATTTTATGCTGCTGAAACTGAGTAAAAGAAATTTTCTATCTACTTAGTGTCAGAGAAACAAAGAATTTTAGTCTCTCGGACTTTCCTCAGAGACTATCTAGCTCATTCCCCTCATTTCATCCATGAGGAAATTTAAGGCCACAGAGGCAAAGCGATTGTCCTCAGTTTTATGGCTATTAATGTCAAATAGAATACAAATTGGATCTATTAATTAATTGAGAACTTGGAATAACCTATACAGGTCAGTATTGTTGCCTCCCTCTGTCTCTTAATCAGATAAACTGAGAGTCAGAAATGTGTGCTAGAGTCCAATTTTAATAAGTCAACATGATTTTCTTTTCTCAGCTACATTTGAAAGTATCGAAAGAAAAATGTCAGTTCCTGAAATCTCTTCCAATGTGGGAGACAGTGATTCATACATGAATAAAGTGCCCTGAAGGACCAGTACATAAAGTATAGTCCCTCAGATTCTAAACATTGTATTAAGGTACCATGAGTCACTGCAAGAAACTCACAGAACCACCGTGAAATATTTTAAAATTTTGAAGTACGACTCTACTTAATATCTATTAGCATGCAAATTACTACCTTGAGGTAGTTTATAGTTTCAACATTAGATTGTTACTTTCTTTTTGATGATGTCACCATTTTTCAAAGCTGAGATTTTGGCTGTGATTAAAAAAAAAATGATCCTATGAATCAATAATGTGTAATAGGGCTGATACCAAGATGTTGGTATCAGCCAGTTTGGCTCAATGGATAGTTGGCCTGCAGACTGAAGGGTCCTGGGTTCGTCAAGGGCACATGCCTGTAATGGTATGTAACTATAAAGTATTTATATTTAGGTATTTTTTTGTCCTTGGAATTCCAAAACAGAATTATTGAAACACCAAGTGTAGCATCAATCTAAAAAGTTTGAGAACCACATACGTAACATTCTTCTTTGATATGAGCAGATCAAGCATTCGCCCACAAGTGAAGTTTGGGACTTGCAAGTGATTTTCTAACTATGAAAATTCAGAGCAGAAGGAAGTAATGGCTCTCAATGCTAAAAATGGACTTTTATCCTAAACATATATGTTTATATCTCATTTTATATAATTGTATGAGCTTCTATTGCATGTTTCTTACATTCCTGCTCTACAACATACAAGATGACCGCAGTTTCCTCATCTGTATCACTAACAACCTAACTCATGGTGCTGTTGTGAGGGACAATTAAAAAGATAACCTAAATAAAATGTTTAATACTGTGCTTGAAAGCTAGTAGCTACTAAAATAATATTAGCTATTATCATTATTATTCACTGTGCCATGTTTCTGAAATAAAATAATGATATACACTATGAACAATATAGAATAAGTTACCAAGATTCTGTGCTCGATTAAATTTGTTTTATTTGACTTAATTCAAATTAAAGGAGCCAGACTAATAAAATATAAAATTCTCTGATATAAATAAGCCCAAAATATACGCAACCAATTCCATTCTTCCATCAACTA
>NW_005879336.1:0-7045 GCF_000147115.1 Myotis lucifugus | reverse complement strand
ATATGTATATATACACATATATATACATATATATGTGTATATATACATATATATATGTGTGTGTGTGTGTGTATGTATATATATATACACACACTGACAATAACAACTGTTAGTGAGGATGGATGGAATTCTCACGTTGCTGGTAAGAATGTAAAGTGGTACCACTTTAGAAAATAGCTTGACAGTTTTTTATGAAGTTAAATATGTACTTACCAAATGACCCAGAAATTCTATGTCTAGGTATTTACCCAAGATAAACAAAAGCATATATCTAACAAAGACTTGTCCCTGAATATTCCTAATATTGTGTGCTGAATAATGGTCTCCCTGCCCCCCTTCCCAAAGATGTCCATGTCTTAATATCTGGAACCTGTGGACATTATCTTATGCAAATAACACTTTGTACATACGATGAATTTGAGGATCTTATGATGGGGATGTCATGCTTGATTATCCAGATGAGCCCTAAATGCAGTCACTAGTGTCCTTATAAGTAGGAGATGGAGGAAAATTACAGACAAAGAGGAGAAGGCCATGCGATAGAAGTAGAGAGAAGCAGAGTCACAGAGAGAAGCTGCCAGGCCCCTGACTTTGAAGGAGGAAGAGGCCATGAGCCAAGGAATGCAGCTGGAAAAGGCAAGGAAACGCAGCCACCCTGAGAGCCTCCTAAGGGATCACACCTGCTGACACCTTGGTTTTGGCCTAGTAACACTCATTTTGGACTTCTGACCTCCAGAACTGTAAGAGAAAAAAAATGTATGTTGTTTGAAGCAACCAAGTTTGCAGTAATTTGTTATGGCTGACATAGGAAGCTAATATTTTATTCATAATAGCCCAAAATGGAAACATATATGCATCAACAGATGAATGGGAAAACATGGGTGGTATATCCATATATTAATACTACTCAGCAATAAAAAGGAACAAAATGTTGATGATACAATAATGTAAATGAATCTACAAGTATTATACTTATAAAAAGAAGCCAAACACAATGAGTACATTCTGTATGAGTCCATTTATATGAAATTTTAGAAAGGATAACTCTAATCTATAATGATAGGAAGCAAATCAGTGATTGCCTTGAGGCCATTGTGTGGATGAGGAATGGTCTGCAAAGGGACACAGGGAACTTGTATGGCTATGGTAATATTATACAATCTTAATTATGATTGTGGTTACATGAGGATGTGCATTTGTCAAAGCTTAGCATACTGTATACTTAAAATGTATAAATTTTACTGTTTGTTTATTATGCCTCAGTAAAGCTTATTTAACAGATAATTTTTAAAAATACAACACTAAGCTCCCCTACTCCCCCAGGACAATTGAATCAGACTCTGGGCTAGAGGCTCGATGATTCTGGCACATGGCCAGGGGTGAGAACCACTGGTTGTAGACACTCTGGTTTCCACCTTTGGGAAACCCAAGAGCACAGAGCACGTCTGAAGTCATAAGGTCCTGTCTGAATGTGAATCATGTTTGCCCCTGCAACAGACAGTATTGGAGCATCTAGGCTGGTTGGTCTACCAGTGGTCGGCAAACTCATTAGTCAACAGAGCCAAATATCAACAGTACAATGATTGAAATTTCTTTTGAGAGCCAAATTTTTTAAACTTAAACTATATAGGTAGGTACATTGTTATTAACTTAATTAGGGTACTCCTAAGGCTCAGGAAGAGCCACACTCAAGGGACCAAAGAGCCGCAGTTTGCCGACCACGGGTCTAGGCAACCCATTGTGGTTTTCCTGCTTTATTCTTGGAGGGTGACAAAGGGTGAGTCTGGCTTCAGATAAATGAAGTCATATTGCAGGAAGTGGGGAATGTAAGAAGGTGCTAAGGAAGAAATGTAAGAATCTCAATTAATACTGTTCTCCAGGGCCCACAGATGTTAAACATGTCCTTTTCCCATTAGTAGGTCAGTCATGATACAATATCTGAAATAAAAAGAGAATTGCCATGACCAGAAGATTTCCTTTAGCACCAAGGAAATGGGTCTAGCTGGAAAAGAGGACAAAGGAGATTTCAAACTAAAAGCAGTAAATGTTTCCTGCCTACCTGTGAACCCCCTTTGGACTGGAATAGGATTTCCTAGGAGTCTCTGAGTCTGGCTATTTGACATATGTGAGCAGAGAGGATGATGATTCTGTAAGGAGACGTGTGCTGTGGTGTTGTCATAAATAAGAAAAGAAGAAATGACCCAGAGAATGGATTTCCAATGTTTGTGTTCTGCCCTCTTGAGAAAGGGTTTAGTTTGGAGATGTCTTTGGGAGAAAGAGTAGGTGAGTGATTTTTCAATCACCCCCCCTCCCCCATTGAACTCAGTATCTGTTATTGATTGAATTTCCTCCACATAACATGCTCACCAACAGCGTTGTGCAGTGCTTTACAGCGGCTCCATTTGCCCATTTTATCTTGTTGGTAGCAAAAATCTGTTCTGATTAATTGAGCTTTATTCTTTCATATCTGATGAAGAGATCGTCTTTGAAAAAAAGAATAGGATGTGAAGCTGAGCTGATTTGAGTAGGGAATGGAAGGCAGCCAGCTACTTCAAAGGTATCTCGGCTGATAAGGGGCATCAGGTTTGCTGCCAAAGCCAACACTGAGGGGAGCTTTGCAGCTAGTGCTGTTCCTGGCATTTTTGCTTTGGTGTCTGTGACACTAGGTCAGCGTCATCTGTATCCTCTCCCTTTGGGCTTCTCTCTGGGTGGTCTAAGCTTCTTTTTTTGGACTTAGGAAAATTCAGCTCAGAGGGAATGTGTGCATCAAAGATGCCTGCAGTCTTTTGCTTAGGTTTGTTTATAAGTTTGCCTTTTTGGTGTTTTAGTTCTCAGTATCTATTTACCTTTTTTGAAGGAGCCTAAGTAAGGAGCTATGTTTAAAAGATTGATAGTGTAATGGTATGTCAATCTTTATAAATCAAGAGATGATTAAAAGAATCTGAAGAACAATTTAAAAATAGATGGAGTCTGGGAAAGAGAGGTGCAATGGACACAAAGCCAAAGTGTCCAAATGCAACCTTGTATTTAAATATAACCCTAAACTAAAAGAGCATGTAGTCAGTAAGCATGTTAGTGACAACTGTAAGCACAGCATCATGCTAGGTGCCAAAATGCACTTGAAATCAAATTGAGGAGTAAGGTTTGCCCCAGAGAGCTTAGGACTTTTCAGGCTACTCTTTGGTCTACTTAGATCTTTCAAAACTCTCTATGGTATGATGATGATGATGATAATAATAATAACAAGCTTTTATAAAATGCCTACTATAAATATTATACACTGTAGTAAGCCTTAAATATATTTTCTCTGATCTTTATATTTTGCAGGTTTTTTCCCTTAACTTGTTACAGGAATCTAAAATACATAGAAAAAGTACACATCATAAAGCAAGCATGTCAAACTCACGGCCACGGGCTGCATGCCTCCTTTATTTGGCCCGTGTTAGCCTTTGAGTTTGACATGCTGGTTGTAAAGTGTACACAGATCAGTGAATTTTTACAAACTGAAAACCACTATGTACTTAGCACCCAGATAAAGAAAAGAATGTTACTAAGTATTTCATGAGTTACCTTCTTTGGCTCCTTCCATTCATTATCTCCTAAAAGGTAGCCACTATCCTGACTTCTAGCACAATAGAAGTATTTGCCTGTCTATTAAAAAAAATATGTAAATCAAATCATTTAATATTCTTTCAATAATTTAAATGTCATTCTTTTTCTTTTTTCCTGGCCTCCATTGTTTCTGATGAGAAGTTAGCTGTGATTTTTATCTGAAGGTTAAAAATGTTCCCCTGAACATAATGTTTGGGGGGTTTTATGGCTGCTTTTTATCTTTTTTCTTTATCTTTGGTTTTCAGCAGTTTGACTCTGATGATTCTAAGTGTAGTTTTCATTGTATTTACTTGGCTTGGGTAAATACAATATCTAAGTATCCTGGATCTGTGGGTAGTGGTTTTTCTTCACTTTGGGAAAATTTCTGGCAAATATTTTTTCCGTCCCATTTTCTCGTCTTACTTTGACTCCAATTGCACATCTATTAGACTGCTTGATAACAGACATGCAGGCCATTGAGGCAAGCTTTTTTCCCCTTAGGGTTTTAGTTTAGATGATTTCTAAAGTTCACTAATCTTTTGTTGCATCAGTGTGCTATTAATACTGTCCAATTAATTTTTTATTTTGTAGATATTGTAGTTTTGAGGTTTTGGATTTCCCTTTGGTTCTTTTTTAGTTTTCCATATATCTGAAATTTCCCTCACTTCATTTGTTATTTTTAAAACATAGCTGGTACTTATTTAAAATTTCCTATCTATTTTTTTTAACACCTACACCATCTATGGCCAGGTAGCTCAGTTTGAGCGCTGGCCCAATAAACCAAGGTTGCAGGTTCGATCCCCAGTTAGGGCACATACAAGAATCAACCAATGAATGTATAAATAAGTGGAATGACAATTTGATGTTTCTCTCTCTCTTTCCCTCCCTTCACCTCCCTCTCTCCCTCCTTTCCTCTCTCTCATAATTTTTTAAAAAAGTAATACATGTTCTTTAAGATATTGTGGGGAAAGCAAAAATAATATAAAGAAAATAATGACTACTTGGAATTGGTATTAACATTTTGGTGTATTTCCTTCTAATCTTTTTTTCCATGTGTATTTTCTCTAGAAAATTAGGACTATATTGTGTATTAAATTTTGTGTAAATCTTTAACATTTTAAGTGAACATTTCCCCCATGCCATTGTATCATCTTTAAAAGCATTGTTTTTAATGACTGTATTTATATAATGACTGCATTCTGTCTTCTGGCTATCCCACAGCTCACTCAGACATTCCTTATGGTTCTTTGTGGGCTGTGTTGTTTTGACTGTCTTATGGACCATGTTTTGGTACATTCAGAAGCAATTTAGAATCTCGTGGTGTCTTCTTGGAGGTCACGTGTTTTTAGGCTGGCTAGGTTGCCTGCGCTTTCATTTGGGAAGAACCTACTTCCATTTGACGCGGGGCAAGGAACTGGGCTTTCCCTCTTCTTTCCCGTTTTCTTCCTCTTCTGTCTTCCTCATTGTCTCTGAGCTCAGCCGGGAACCTAGACTTCAGAGCTATGTCTGAGCCTGGCTCTCGTGGCTCAATGGAGTTCTTTCACGCTGGGTTTCAGTTCTCTTATCTTTACCCTCACTCTTCCTTTCCAGGATGTCATAGAAATCAGTAAAACCTGGAAAGAAAGTACTCTAAAATTATCAAAAAGACAGACAATAACTAACATTGGTGAGGATATAGAGAAAGGGGACTCATACATTTTGGTAGGAATGTAAATTGGTGCAGCCATGTGAAGACAGCATGGCAGTTCCTAAAAAGAATAAAAATTGTACTACCACACGATCCAGCAATTCCACTCCTGGGTATATACCCAAAGGAATTGAAATTGTATCCAAAAAGATATCTACACCCCCGTGTTTATTGCAGTATTATTCACAATAGCCAAGATATGGAAAGAACCTAATGTCCTTGGATGGATGAATGAATAAAAATAAAAGTGACATATACAGGAGTTGGAAAAAGTAGGTCTCCAATTGTTTGTATGGAAATAATACAATTAATTAATAAATAATACAAGAATAATCTCTGCGTTATGCATACTCACAACTGTAAATCTACTTTTGCCCATCCCTGTATATACAATGGCATTATTATTCAGCCATAAAAACAGAAGGAAATCCTGCCATTTGTGACAGCATGGATGAACCTGGAGAGCATTATGCTAAGTGAAATAAGCTAGACAGAGTAAGACAAATACTGTATGGTATCATTTACATCTGGAATTAAAAACACACACACACAATTCTTAGAAACAGAAAATAGAATGGTGGTTGTCAGGGGGCAGGGAAAATGACATGATGTAGATCAAAGGGTATACATTTTCAGTTTATAAGAATAAGTTTTGAGGATCTAAGTTAATAATATAGTATTGTGTACTTAAAAGTTGCTGAGAGTAGATTTTAAGCATTCTCACCACAAAAAAAAAAAGTTAATTGTGGAGGTGTTAATTACCTTGATCCTGGTAATCTTTTTCGAGAGAGAGAGAGAGAGAGAGAGAGAGAGAGAGAGAGAGAGAGAGAGTTTATAAAGCCATCATGTTATATACTTTAAATATATACAGTTACTACTTGTCAGTTATAGTTAAGAAAAAGTAGCTCTACTTTTTGTAACTAAAGTAACTATACTTTGGTTACGTTTATGTAAAAGAGTATGCACCTTGGGCCTCCTCCCTGCAAGGGTGGCCTTTGCCTCTCTAAACTAATCTTGTTTAACAGTGAGTTATCGTAAAGGGTAGAAAGGAAATGCAGAAGGCAAACTGGGAGATCCAGTCTCCAGCTTTAATCATCTCTTCTCCAAAGCCAAGGTAATCCAAGCCTTCTGCCCACATGGCATTGCATCCTTTCCTGCCTTGCTTCCTACCATGACCCTGTTTTCCTTTTGTTGCTCATTTTGGGGGTGCAGAGTAGAAAATAAGCCTCTGTATTTGCAGTTCTTGAGTCAGTGGCCTTTCTTGGGCTTTTGAGTTTTCAGGAAGAAAACTTCATAGCCCACCTGACTCTTCTTTCACTTCGGAGTTTTGTTTGTTTGTTTGTTTAGTGTTTTGTGTTTTTTTAAAGCATCATTTTATTTAAATCCAGGAACACAAGTACCACTACCAGTTCATTCAGTTCAATTGAATAAATATTATTGGATTGTCTATAATTGTTCCCTATTCAACTTGGCACCATAAAATGGCTTTAGAACAAGCTTAAAATATGTTTCAAGATCTTAGATGTATTACATCTCAGTTGGATAGGCAGTCCATAGACTCCAGAAACAGGTTACAACTTAAGACGTCAGTTTAATGAGTGCTGCAGATAATTAGTCACCTAGAGGAGTTTGGACAAGGAACCGATTCATAAGAGGTAAGTCAGGCAAGCTCCACAGAGGAGAAAGAATTTGGCTGATGTTCTTTTAATTATGTGCTTCAGGATTCTTTTTTTTTTTTTTTTAATGATCCTTCCGCAGGTCACCTAC
>NW_005879335.1:0-7046 GCF_000147115.1 Myotis lucifugus | reverse complement strand
CCTATGAACCAGGAAGTCACGGGTCGTATCCAGTCAGGGCACATGCCTTGTTGTGGGCTGGATCCCCAGTGTAGGGCGTGCAGGAGGCAGCTGATCCCATGATTCTCGCTCATCAGTGATGTTTTTATCTCTCTCCCTCTCCCCTCCCTCTCTGAAATCAATAAAAATATTTAAAAAAAAAAATAAATAAAAGGTTGAGGCAGCCCCTGGCTGGTTTGCTCAGTGGATAGAGAGCGTCAGCCAAAGGACTGGAGGGTCCCGGGTTTGATTTCAGTCAAGGGCACCTGCCTTGGTTGCAGGTTCCCCGGCCCTGGTCAGAGCTCCTGCAGGAGGCAACCAATCAACGTCTCTCTCTCTATCGGTGTTTCTCTCTGTCTCTCCCTCCCCCTTCCACTCTCTCTAAAAACTCAACGGAAAAATATCCTTGGGTGGAGATTAACAACAACAAAAATTGTCGAGGTAAGAAACCTGTAAGAATTGTTGTGAGTTTATTTGAGCCAAACTGACAACGATTGCCAGGAAGCGGACTCCTGAGGGAGAACATGCCGGAGGGTGGCGGTTTTGCAGCGTGTTCCACATGTTAGCACCAAAGCCGGAGGCGGAAGGGGTCACCTGAAATCCCTGGTGGGAGGCTAGGGAGGCGGGAGAAAGCGCGGGGACCTCTGGGATTGGATAAAAAGTAAAACGGGCGGACACACCTTGGCGGGGACAGGACCACTAACCGCTAACGTCCCCAGCACATGGAGGTGGTATGCAGGAACACAACGACATGAGGCTGCTCTGGGGGGAGGGTGTGCCCGGAGGAAGAGATGCTGTGCCGTTTCTAAGGCATGTTGTCCTAGAGGCCACAAGTCCAGGTAAGGGACAGACTGACCTTCGTCAGGAGATGCCGGCCTAGGACACGATGACCCGCCTCGACCCGCGTGTAGCCAGGAATTTTAGTTCCAGCTCATCCTGTGTGGCTGCTGTGGGTCTCTGGGTTTGTAAGGCTACCACCGAGCTTGCCAGGTTTAATATGTGGCTTCGGCCCGGCCGGCGTGGCTCACTTGTTGAGCGTCGCCCTATGAACCAGGAGGTCACGGTTCGACTCCCAGTCAGAGCACATGCCTGGGTTGCAGGCTTGATCCCCAGTGTGGGGCGTGCAGGAGGCAGCCGATCAATGATTCTCATCATTGATGTTTCTCTCTCTCTCCCTCTCCCTCTCCCTTCCTCTCTGACATCAATAAAAATACATTTTTTAAAAATGTGACTCTGTTTTTCACCCCAAAACGTCCCCCTGGTCCTGGCTCTCCCATCCTGTGCCCCAGCGGTCCCATGAGGGTCACTGCGCCGCCCCCTCCCTGCCCCACTCGGTGCTCCACCGGGAGGCCGAGGGCAGAGTCTGCAGCCCAGGTGGCACATGGACAGGGCCTGCCAACCACGGGGCGCCCCGTAAGGGTCTCCTGGGGCTGCCGTCCCCCCTCCGCCCTCCCCGCTGCTCTGTGGGCTCTGCCCATCCCTGTTGGCCCCACAGGTGGGACTGGCCAGAAAGGCCTCCCTCCCCCTCCAGCTCCCTCTGACCCTGAGCCAGGCTGCTGAGGTCAAGGGCTTTCCTGCAGGTCCCAGACCCCGAAGGTGGTGCCCTTGCCTGCCTCTCTGTGGAACGGATGGTCAAGGTACCCCCTTCCTTGCCCAAATCCTGGGCCGGATGGGAGAGATCTGATCTGCCCACTATTTTGTTTTTCCTTTGACTCCAACGGGCCTCCCTGACTCACCCACCGCCCCACCCTCGCTACGCCCTTGGGACCGCGAGGCTCTGGTCTTCATAGCCCAGCCTCGGGCTGTTGACCACAGAGGCAGCGTTTACGGTTACGCCCAGGCCTCAGCTGTGCTTCAGCTCCAGAATGACCCACGAACTGCATCCTGGGAAACCAGAGCAGGCGCTGCCCGGGCGACGTGGGTCCAGACGCCCGGCCCACCCGCCCGCTCTAGCCCTCGCAGGCCGTCCGAGCATGAGCACCTGCGACGCTGGTTGTGGCACCACCAACTCCCAATAAGCCCTCGCTTCCTGGCTGCAGAGTCCTGTGTGTGTCCTGTTGGGCTTTGCTGTGCAGGCAAACGGGCCTCCCTGGTGAGCCGGGCCTCTGTCCGCCGACAGCTCTTCAGGTCAGTCCCAGACACAGGAGTACGTTCCCCCTGAGCCCTGTGCGTGGAGCTGACATGATTGTCCCGAGTCCTAACCTCCCCCCTCCCCCATCACCCTCAGTAAAGTGTGTGGGGAGGTCATTACAGGGAAGGACACTGCGGACCTGGCACAGAGCCAGGAGGACAGGCCTGCCCAGACCCCCAAACCCTGAAAAAGCCAAAAAGCCGCCGAGGCCCAGCCCTGCTCCCCAAATGAATCACTCCACAGCCGCTTCTGAAGTCAGCTTTATGTCAAGCTATAAAAACACGGGTCGTGTCCCGAGGACACGCATACAAAAGCAGTGCTATCAAAAATAACATCAGTGACATCCAACACGTGAACGACAAATGTCCAAAGGCTCTGTGCACCGTTTTCGCGGCCAGTTCCTGGCCAAGTACCTGGACGGAGGGACGGACCCTGGAGAGAGAGCTCGCCCGACCTGGCGGCGCCCTCAGAGGCCGAGTCACACCTGAATCTGCTGAGAGGGCCTATGGGGTGGGCCGAGGCCAGGGGGTAACTGAACACGTCTTCCCGGGGTAGGACCAGGTGCTCTCCAGGGCAGGGGACGCATGGAGGCCGTGGTGGGCAAAACCATGGCCCCCCAAAGATGCCCACGCCCTAACCTCTGGAACCTGTGACCATGTGAGGTTCGCGGGAAAGGGAATGAAACCAGGCTGCCAACCAGCTGGCCTCACAGAGCGCGCGGTGCTGGGCTATCCGTCTGGATGGGCCAAAGGTAATGGCTGGGCTCCTTGCGAGTGGAAGAGGGAGGCGGGAGCGAAGCCCTGAAGCCCTGCCCTGTGAATGGCTTTGAAATGGACGGGACCACAAGCCGAGTCATCTGGGAAGGTGGCCTCTAAAAACCGCAAGAGGCCAGGAATCCACCCCCGGGAGCTGCCAGCAGGGCCGAGCGCCGGCCCCTTGCCTTCAGCCCACTAGAACTCTGACCTCCAGAACTGAGACTTAGTCTTGTTTTAAGATACTAAGTTTGTGGAAATTCGTTATAGCAGCAGTAAGAAACTAATATAGGTGCAGAGGGGTCAGAGGTCAAGCTTGCCCAGCCCAGTGGAGGACCCAGGAAGGCACCCCTGGGCCTGGGTCTGCCTGGGGGGCAGCCTGAACCCTAGAAGACCCAGGAAGCCCCTTTCTGGGCAGGGGGTGCCTTTGGGCAAGGCAAGTAGAGAGGGGTCGGGGTCTGAGCTGCAGGGGTCACAGGGCAACCTGGAGGGGCTCTGGTGCCCGCTCTGCCCAGCTGCGGGGGACTGCCGCCCTTCCCAGGCCAGGCAAGAGCTCATCTTTCCCTTCTTTCCTCCCAGCTGCCTTCCATTCCAGACTTGCTGAGCCCAGCTGGTCGCAGCCCTGGGTGAAGGGGGCAGGTAGGTAAGGCTCGGCATCCGGCCCTAGGCACTCAGCCCCGGCCACGAGGGCAGCTCTGAGGTGGCCGGGGAGGGCCCCCTGGAGAGGAGATGACCCAGGGTCGCTGAGCCCCGGCCACTCTGCTCCTTTAGTGCATGACGATCAACGGCCACTTCTCAGGTATGGTCTCTGGCTCCTCAGAGGTGTGCTCCCGCCCCACCAGGCTGGTAACGAACTGGGAGCCGTCCGTTCCAGCTGCCCCCGGGCCTGCACCAGGCCGGGGCTGGGTGGCAGCAGCAGCAGCATCAGAAGGCAGGAAGCCCGGGAGGCCGGAAGCCAGGTGGGGTGACTGGCTCGAAGTGGAGTGTGTCCGAAGCTCGCCGGGGCTCACAAGCAGGTCGGTCCACAGGAAAAGCTAACCAACCTTTATAAGTGAAAATAGGGCCTTGGCGGCCTCGGGGGCCCCCGTGTGGACGTCCAGGATGCTCCGGATGCTCTTGACTTCACTGCTGGACAGGTTCCCCTTGATGGCCAGGATGGCGCCCAGGTGGCCTTTGCTGTCAGGAGGAAGTCCCGTCAGTCCAGCCGGTCACCAACGGCCCTGCTCACACCCTTCCCGCTCTCCAGCCTCCGGCCTGAGCCACAGCGCCCCGCAGCAGCTGCCGCCCGCTCTCCTCCCATGAGCTCCAGCAGCATGGCCACCCGGCCCCCCGAGGGCACGCCTGCTCCTGCCACCTCAGGCCTTTAACCGGCTGTCCCTCCTGGAATCTCTTCCACACGCTCTGAAGGGGACCAGCGCCTCTCACCTTTAAGTCTCAGCTAAAATGTCACCTCCCCCAAGAGGCCTTCCCATCCCGAAAGCCAGCACCTCCTGCGGGTTACATAACCTTTCCAACGTGCAGGTGGATCCCTTTGCCTGACTACTATGAGCCCTCCGTGGACTATAACCCACATGAGGGAGAGCAGAGGCCTGCTCCGTCTTGTACATCATTGCATCCTGGTACCTAGAACCGAGCCCGGCACCTGGCAGACCACTGCTAATTGTGGGTGGGCTGGTGGGTGGATGAGTGAATTGATGGGCGGAAGTCGATGGATAGATGCATGGATGGATGGATGGATGAATGGATGAATAGGTGGGTGAATATATGGATGGAAGAGTGAGTGCATAAGTGGATGGATGGATGGATGGATGGATGGATGGATGGATGAAAGGATGAATGAGTGAGTGGATGGAAGGCTGAGGGGTGAATGGATGGGTAGGTGAATGGAGAGATGCAGAGTTGGGTGGAAGATGGATGGATGCATGAAAGGATAGGTGGTGGACGTGTAGGTGAATGGGTGGCTCGATGGGTAGACTTGTGGATGGTGGGTGAGGCGATAGCTGGATAGCTAGATGGGTGTTAGATGAGTAGATGGGGAGATGCTGCTTGTATGGGTGGGTGAATAAGTGGGTGCATGTGGAGGTGAGTGGGTGGCTAGGTGGACGAGTGCAGTGGATCAGCCAGGGGCTACACTAGGCTGAGCTGTCAATCCAACTCAGGGCCCATTCAAACGCTCTCCTCCATGTCAGAGGACTCAGCCCCAAAACCCATTTCCTGGGCTCACAAGATCCTCAGGCAACCGCCACTCTGGAACGGGGGACCAGGACCCAGGACCCAGGTCCAAGCCCCAGGCCCCCGAGGATCCCTAGGCTGAGTGGTGGACCCCAGCTCCATCACTGACCTGCTACAGCCTCTAGCAAGTCCCTGGTCTCTCTGGCCTCAGTTTCCCCTCCAAGGGGCAGTATCATCAAGGCTAAGAGTGTGGCCTGTGGAGCCAGACTGCCTATATTTGTCATCTTAGCTCCAACACTGACTCACTGTGTCACCTTGGACACGTGCCTTTGGCTCTCCAGGCCTCATGTGTAAATCAGGGATGAAAAGCATCAGTCTGGCCTAGCCCGTTTGGCTCAGTGGGTAGAGCATCCACCTGCGGACTGAAGGGTCCCAGGTTTGATACCGGTCAAGGACATGTGCCCGGGTAGTGGGCTCAATCCCCAGTAGGGGTCGTGCAGGAGGCAGCTGCTCAGCGATTCTCGCTCATCAGTGATGTTTCTGTCACTCTCTCCCTCTCCCTTCCTCTCTGAAATCAATACAAACATATGTTTAACGAAGGAAAGCGGAAAGCGTCAGCCTGTAGGGCGGTGGTGAGGGTCCAGTGAGTGAGCCGCTGTGAGGCTTTGCCCGGGCGCCGGCAGTCGCAGCCCTCAGCAGGGTCAGCACCAGGACTGAGTTGCGTGGCCAGTACTGGAGCACCACCCACCCCAAAGGGGCTGACGCAGCCAAGCCAGGCTCTGACCGTGGGGACCGCAGGGCCACGCCGACTGCCCAGGTCCCGGGCTGCCCGGTCTCACCTGAAGTCAGGGTACCAGGTGGCGTAAGTGGCCACCTCGATCTTGATGGCACTGGGGTCTTGCAGGCGGATGATCTCGGCGAGCGTCGGGAGGGCGTGGTGCAGCCAGGTGGCCGGGGAGCCCTGCAAGCACAGGCCTGGTTGGAGGGAGGCCGCCCCTGCTCCAGAAGTGCCCCCGGGCCCAGACTGGTTCCGCCAGAACCGATGGAGCTTGGAGAGGCCCAGAGGGCAAGGGCAGCCCATGGGGGACCGGGGTGCGTGGTGAGGGGGGTGGAGTCGGGGCTTACAATCTGAGTGCAGAAGTGCTGGATGACTTCGGCGTTGGCCAGGACCTGCCCGGCCAATTGCTGCTGCTGCTCCGCCGTCTTGAGGACCACGCGCCGCTTGCAGAGCCGCACGATGTACTCCTTCACCAGGTGCAGGTGGACAAGCTCCATGAGCTCCTGCACGGCCAGGGGCAGAGGCAGGGCCGTGAGCCAGCTCCCCGCGGAGCTCAACCCTCCCCTGACAGGAGCTTGAGGCCTCGGGGCCAGAAGTTCAGGGAGGACAGACGCCAGGGCAAAGGAGAGCATACATGTGTGGGCGTGTGCAGTGCTGGTGGGTGCGTGCACAGGCCTGTGTGAGCCCATGCCCGCTGCACCGCTGCCAGGCCCAGCCCAGCCCAGCCCAGCGCCTCACCTCCTGGAAGCACTCGCGCAGTTCTGAGAACTCGGGCAGCCTTGTCTCCACGGTGGAGAGGATTTCCTCCAGGGTCTGCGCAGAGGCCGCCCAGCGGGTCTGTGTGAACCTCTTGAACAGCGGCTGCAGCGGGAGAAAGGCAGGATGTCTGGACCCGCCCTGCAGGGGAAGGCTGCCAGCCACACACGAAGACACGCACACTGATTCTCGGGGTGGCCCAGGGGCCAGGGACCCAGGACGGGACTCAGGTCACAGGCAGGAAGTGGAGGGGTCTGTGTACCCTCCTCCAAGGACACCCAGCTGGGGCCCCTGCATTGCAGGCGGCCTGCGGAGGCCTTTTCCACCCTCCCCCCACCCCGCCGCCCCCAAATAAATTCCTGTATAAACAAAGCCTCGCGCCTGACTGGTGCCAAGTCATCCCGGGTCACTGTGCGGCCTTCACCGCCAACTGGCCACC
>NW_005879334.1:0-7046 GCF_000147115.1 Myotis lucifugus | reverse complement strand
GGCGTGCAGTGCAGAGCGCTATCTCTTCTCAGTCTTACTTCCCAGCCTCGTCACTGCTTTCTGGGATCGCCTGTCAAGCAACCTACTGGCACGAATTCCTTGTCTCAGGATCTACCGCGGGAACCCAGTCTGGGACAGAGCACAATGAGAACATGCACTGAAATGGACGCTGGGCCACAATTCTTGAGTGGCAAAGGTAGAGGTGCTAAAACAAGGCAGTCCGGCCCTAACTGGTTTGACTCAGTGGATAGAGCGTCGGCCTGCGGACTCAAGGGTCTCAGGTTCGATTCCGGTCAAGGGCATGTACCTTGGTTGCAGGCACATCCCCAGTAGGGGGTGTGCAGGAGGCAGCTGATCGATGTTTCTTTCTCATCGATGTTTCTAACTCTCTATCCCTTTCCCTTCCTCTCTGTGAAAAATCAATAAAATATATTTTTTTAAAAATAAAATAAAAAAAAAACAAGGCAGTCCGGCTCAGGTGCCACCCCAGGTGCGGGCAGCAGAAGAGGAGCAGAAGGATACATGTTCAAAAGGACATCAGACATTGGCTTGCGGACCAGCAGGCCAAATACATGGACCGCGTCACCTGGTGTGAGACCCCTTCACTGGAGGTGCCTCATGGCACCGTCCACCTTTGTGGAGCCCTACCTGTTGACACAGGTGCGGCCATCTGCTTAGCTTTGATGCAGCGCCTGGGGCCCTCGGCCTGGGAAGGTGCTGATTGGTGACAGTGAGAAAGAAACTCGTCAACAGACCCTTGGAAGATGACTTTCCGTGAGATCAAGGTAGTGTTTACCTTGATGTTTCCTTTCCATTTATATTTAGGACTTAAGCTCCTTTGGTTGGAAGAATGGGGTCGTAGCTGGCGCAGTCCTTGTCCATAGATGGTATCTGGGCGTCTGGACAGAGCTTTGAAGGGTTTAGGAAGGGGAAGGGGGAGGAGGGAAGAAGAGCTCTCAACTTCAAAGAAGGGAGACAGTGACTGTGAGGAGGCTCAGTAAGAGGCTGGGATGTGATTTGGGAGTGCTGACAGGTGACTTCTGACCTCAGCCTGGGGCAGCAGCTGGCCCTGCCCACGATTAACCCTCCTCATGCAGCCAGGGCTGGGACATAGGTTCCTGCCCGGAGCGGATACATCAAATGGTGCAAGGAAGGCTTTTCTCCTGGTCCTATTATCTTTAAAAATGTACCTACATGGGGAAAGAATGCACATGAGTGACTACAAAGGTTTCAGCTGCCACTATCTATGCCTAAGGGTGTTCGATTTATTCTCATGCCAAGTCGACAAGCTGGTCATTAACTCCCGTCTCCCCTTCCACAGGGCATCCCACGCCCTTTACAGTTCTCCCTGGATCATCAGATAGTTGTCCTGTCTTCTAACTGGAGTTCCCATGGCCCCTTTCAGCTGATGTGCCCAGACCCACATCACCCTCAGGCCTGTGCCAGGGCTGGTTCCAGAAAGACTGGCCAGATTTCACTCACTGTCCTCACTTCTATGTGGGAGGCTTGGGGACTGGATAGTATCAGGAACCTGGTCCACTCTGAGCTTCTCATTGACTTTTGAATTTCCCTTGAAATCCTGATAGAAATATCTTCATGTTGCCAATAATCTTCAAAACTGACTGTGTGGTGGCTGCGTTAGGGCTGGCAGGGCAGTGTTTCTGGCTGTTTCCTGACCCTGGATGTTGCTTCATTACAGAAAATAATTGGTAGATGGAATCCGTCCTCTTAGGAAATTCCCAAAAGTAAGGAAACACATCATAATAGCCTAAATCACTTCCTGTAGGAGATGGAGCATCTAATTATGTCCTTCGATTACTCGTGGGAGCGAACATTTTTCCACCTTATTTACTAATTGCAGGTATTCTTGTGGAAATGTTTACTCATCATTCTGCCCAGTTATTCGCCAACTATGCGATGTGTTTCTTATCCATGTGTGTGGATATCGATGTAATATGGATATGTTCTGTCATTTTTCATGTAATCCTTCCCCTAGTGTGAACTGGGATTACTAGGCCTGCCAGACTCTCGCCTTCCAGCTCCTTAGGGATTCATCTTCCTGCTGTGCGTTGCTTAAGAGCAGCCTATGAAGGCCCGAGGCAAGTCAAACCCATCATTTCTCAATTGAGTTCAAATGTCCTTGTCCACATAATAGAGACATTTGGGAGATGAAGGCTCCTGGAACTGTTTGTATCACCATCTTCTCAGATGCCCATTTGGGAACTTTCTAAATAATATCAATACTCTTTTATAGCCTTGTTTATATTTGCTAATTACATTTCCTTTTAGCAAAAACAACAACACACACCCATAATCCACCCATTTTTCATGTGTGGGTTCAATTTAATATTCAGCATTGAGGATCAGTAATTATTCTATACAGAGAAGATTCTATTAGAAAAACAAATGAGCTGAGACTTTTGAGTAAAACTCGTGGCAATCTCTATATGAAATTTGGTGTGAAAAATAGTGTCACCCTGTTGGAAAATGATTAGGAATTGGAACTTCACACATAATTATCTACCTTTTGTCCAGCCTGGTGTTTTTCTTCAGTGAATAATATACTCCCATGTGAGCTGTGTTTTATCTAGGATGTGTTTAGTACTTGTGAAAAGCAGCGGATTGAGAGGCCAAGGTTAAGATTTGAAGTCTAATCAAAGAGGAGTGAGTGGAGGACAGAACAGACCTGCGGAGGGAATGGCCCCACACACAGTGAGCTGGGGCAAGAGGGCAGCTTTGTTCCCAAGGTTTTTCTGGAACTCTGGCCCTTCTGAGGTCTAGGTAACCTGGGATTCTGGGTATGTCCTGGAATCTTCTTAAGAAATCCCTCTTTTGGGGTAAATTAGTTTGCAGGCAATTCTTTTCCTCCTACCTTGTGGTTCCAGTGGGGATGTGCTATATGACTTTCTTTCTTGTCATGTGAGGCGCTAGAGTATGAAAGTCTTGGGGTAGGTCCTAGCCCTCTGACCTTGAGAACATTATATGACCTTCACTTACACAATGATAATTTTTTTAAAAAGCTTCCCTCATTGGTGTGAGGACTATATGGGCTATATACAAAACGTGCTTATAAAAGTGCTTTAAAGTATAAAATGCTATGTAAAACCATTTGATATTATTTTGTCCTGAAAACAGCCCTGAGTGTTGTGTAAGGGAAATGCTCCCCACCAGCTATTTTCTGGATGAGGACTCAGGCACAGAGGCAAGGCCCAGCCCTGGTGGGATCCAGAGGGCAATGTAGGCAGTGAGTATGGCTGCAGGAATCCGGGACTTTCTTTCTGGAGAAAACACAAAGCTAAAGAGTACTTTACAGGTGGGGTGCCCAAGGCCCCCATCAGACTGCTATAAGCTGAGGCTGAGACCCAGGGCATTTCAAAGACGCTCCAGTGGACAGCCTGGCCAAGGGTTCCCACTGTGTGCATTTAGTGCATTTACTGACAATTGTTCTTTGATTCCTATTTCCTCTCTTTCCTCTCTGTTGCTCTTTCCTGTCTTCTTGGAGGGGTCTGAAGGCCAAGAGCAGACAATGCATAGAGCTGCCGCCTGCAGGAGGCCCGTCCGAACATGGGTCAGTGTGAAGGGTGGACGCACCCTCAGATTTTTATGTTTCAAAGTGAAGACAGAATGCCAACCTTTCCTCCCTTTCCCACCCCAGCTGAGTTCATTGGCTAATGTGAAAGGGGTCGTCTTCACTGTGGTAAAAGAATGGTTTTCGTTGAATTGGTGCTGTCAGTTCTAGTTTTCTGCTTGTGTGGAAAATGTTATTTGGGCAAATGCTTTGAACTCATTTCTCCAAACTAAATATTCCTAGAAAATCCACAAAATAAATGATTTCCTCTTTGTAAACTGGAAAGCAGCCGGCCGGCCTCACCGCAGATCAGAGGCTATACTGAAAACACCGAGCCTCTTAGGCTTGGAATGGAGCCCGCACCGAGGGTTTTAAAGCGGAAGCCCAGGTTTTGCTGGTGTGTTTTAGGTTGGTGGTGTCCTTTTGCCCAGTTTGTTGCCGTGCGGTCACCACACTAACCTGTGTCAGGGACACGAGGCACATGTGCACCGGCGGCGTGGGGGCGTCACAGGGAGAAGGCGAGGCTTTCTCCTTCCTGCCAGTGAGGCAGCTCAGTAAGAGATTAGAACCTTCTCCAAAGTGCAGCAATAACGTTACATAGCAAGTGCTCATTTGCTGTCTGAGTTACCCACCAGTTAGCATTGCTTTCAGTCATTAATAACATAAGTGGCCAGTGCACTTCCTGGGGCCCAGGAAAAATACTCGAGGGATCAGACCTGCTGATCACATGGGGCAAGAGCTGTTCGTTTATAGGCCAACTAACTACATAAAGTAATCCAGAGGAAAATGCGCTAGGTCTATCCCTCTTTAATTACTAGTATCTGACGTTGGCGGATCGTGGCCTACTTGAGCTGGGCCAGAAGAGCCCTCTACGCCCAGCCACCTGGCAGGGACTGAGACTGCCCACGGAGAATGAGATGCTGGTGAGCAATAGAGAACAGCATCTGACTGAGTTTGTGGAGACAGTGTTAACCCCCAGGCTTCCAGGTTTAGAAGCCAATAAACATCCCTTTTCCCTAAGCCAATTTGAGGTGGTTCCTCTGCCATTTACAACCTAATAAAATAAACAACAGCCCTGCAGGAGGTAAGAGGAGGGAGAGATTGCCCTGGGGAGCTGCTAGGAGAGATGGTGGCAGAAGGTGGACTCTTTTGGTCTTTGAAGGTCACAGAAGAAGGAGGGATGCGGACAGAGAGGCGAGCAGGGGGAGACTCGAGCAGGGGGAGAGGGAGCTCTCTTGGCTGCAAAACCAGAGGGACCATGTGTCCATTAGTAAAAGGTCTCCGCTTGGTGATGAAGAAACGGAATTACAGTTTGGCTCTCTAGGAAGAAGACTCCAAGACTGAACAAGAAAACGTACCCTGTGCTGGTGCCTGTTTTGGTTAAGCTTTCACGGAGGAGATAAGAAACAGCCCTGGGCTGATAACAGCCGAGATTCCGTACTCAGCGTGCTGAGAACTCCTGGTATACATTTACTCCTAAGCAGGGCATCAAAACTCAACCAAGAGGGAACTTCTCGTCTGAGCTGAGAGATGGTTGAAGGCTGTTATTGGAAGAATGCCTGGAGTGTTTACATTTCAGTGCAAGGTAGCCCTCTCTGAGCCTGGAGACTGAGAAGGCGATCAATAATGCCCCTTAACTTGCTACAGGTTCACACCAGGTCACCGTGTCACTAATAATTCCCTCATCTGGAGGATTTATGGTGCCCACCACTGCCATTTGTTTTATGCCAAGAGCAATAAGCCTCCTTGCAGCCTTTGCTCTGCTGATGGTATCTTCACCCCATGCCCCGTGATGAGGTCAGAAGACACCGCACCGCTAGGTCTACCTGCAAACCAGCTTCCCCTCCTGTGAGGTCAGAAACTCTGGGTGGTGCAGGCCACCCTGGAGGCCACTGTGAACTGTTATTCTGTGTTCAGTTGCTTTTTCATACAGCAAAGCAAACGTAGTTCAAAATGGTCTCTTTGCCATTATGAAAGCCTCGTATTAAAGTCTATTCGGAGGGTATTGCTTTGTTTTAACACAGAAGCATCTCTAAGAGGCAAAGACCTCGGGGAGGAGCCCACTCGGATGCTGTTTTTCCGGGTTGACCGCAGACACGCAATCAACACCTGATAAAGGGACCCACCAAATCTGCTCTCAGGACCCTGAGGACAGCGGCGGCCGCTGCGCTTAGTGGAGACTGTACTCGGCCCTGTCATGTGTTGCATCGATGCCAGAATTATTGTCACTTTTGGATGACACTGAAGTGGACGCAGACATAATTGAGGTGCTCGCTCTGAACTGGTGGGGAAGGGATGTAAAGAACAGGAGAAGCTGCAGGGCGAGTGGAATGTGTCTCATTCCTTTAGGAAGCAATGGTGCCTCAGGAGTGGAAAAGGTGAGGGGCTCACTTGTGGGTGGGGAAGCAGAAGCACATGATGTGGGGTATTTTACAGCCCTTGCGGACACACACACAGACACACAGGCACACAGACACACATACATACAATCACACAATCATACACATACATACAATCACACAGACACACACAGAGGCACACAATCACACAGACACACACAGAGGCACACACACACAGATACACACAGGCACACAATCATACACAGACACACACAGATTCACAGACACACAATCACACAGACACACACAGAGGCGCACACACACACACAGATACACACAGGCACACAATCATACACAGACACACACAGATTCACAGACACACAATCACACAGACACACACAGAGGCGCACACACACACACACACAGATACACACAGGCACACAATCATACACAGACACACACAGATACACAGACACACAATCACACAGACACACACAGAGGCACACACACAGACACACAGATATACACAGGCACACAATCATACACAGACACACACAGATACACAGACACACAATCACACAGACACACACAGAGGCACACACAGACACACAGATATACACAGGCACACAATCACACAGACACACACAGAGGCACACACACACACACACACACAGATACACACAGGCACACTCGCAGGTGCATTCTCTAATTTTCTTCCATTGCACAGCAGGCTCATTCTGCAGGAGCTTTCCACATGCATGACCCAGTCAGTCTTGCAACAACCCACACAGGACATAGATTGGGTACAGTTCTCCACTTTATAGAACCTGGACTTTATGACCTTTCTCCCCAATAATATCCATCCATTATTTTCTTTATTAGCCAAAGTGGTTTCTTTTAACCACCTGACTTTATAGCCTATGGCAGGAAGACTTCTAAGAAGGCCCCCAAGACTCCAACGCCTTGATGGGTGGGCCCATATAAACCCCTCTCCTTGAGTGTGGACAGACAGACGGTGCCTGGGATGCGTCAGTGGCTCCTTTGATCAGGTTACACTCTGTAAGACTCCGTCGTCATGCCCATAGAGAGAGGCACTCCAGCTGGTGTGACAGGGCCATGGGGCTGAGACCTCAGGGTAG
>NW_005879333.1:0-7047 GCF_000147115.1 Myotis lucifugus | reverse complement strand
ACTGTCCTTATTTGCAGATGACATGATATTATACATACAAAACCCTAGAGACTCCATCAAAAAGCTACTAGACTTAATACATGAATTTGGCAATGTAGCAGGATACAAAATTAACCCCAAGAAATCTGAGGCATTTCTATACTCCAATAGTGAACTTTCAGAAAGAGAGATTAGAAAAACAATCCCATTTACCATCGCACCAAAAAAATTAAGATACCTAGGAATAAACTTAACTAAAGAGGTTAAAGACCTCTACTCAGAAAACTACAGGACGCTGAAAAAAGAGATAGAGGAAGACATAAACAGATGGAAGAACATACCATGTTCTTGGATTGGTAGAATCAACATCATTAAAATGTCTATACTACCCAAAGCAATCTATACATTCAACGCACTCCCCATTAAAATACCAATGGCCTTCTTCAAAGATCTAGAACGAACTCTCCAAAAATTCATCTGGAATAAAAAAAGACCCCGAATAGCTGCAACGATCCTGAGAAAGAACAAAGTAGGCGGGATCTCAATGCCAGATATCAAGCTGTATTACAAAGCCACTGTTCTCAAAACTGCCTGGTACTGGCACAAGAACAGACATATAGATCAGTGGAATAGAATAGAGAGTCCAGAAATTAGCCCAAACCAATATGCTCAATTAATTTTTGACAAAGGAGGCATGAACATACAATGGAGCCAAGATAGTCTCTTCAATAAATGGTGTTGGGAAAACTGGACAGATATATGCAAGAAAATGAAACTAGACCACCAACTTACACCATACACAAGAATAAACTCAAAATGGATAAAGGACTTAAATGTACGACAGGAAACCATAAAAATTCTAGAAGAATACAAAGGCAACAAAATCTCATACATATGTCAAAACAATTTCTTCACTGATACAGCTCCTAGGGCACTTGAAACTAAAGAGAAAATGAACAAATGGGACTACATCAAAATAAAAAGCTTCTGCACAGCAAAAGAAACCATCAACAAAACAACAAGAAAACCCACTGCGTGGGAAAACATATTTGCCAACGTCATATCTGATAAGGGCTTAATCTCCAAAATTTATAGGGAACTCATACAACTTAACAAAAAGAAGATAAACAATCCAATCAAAAAATGGGCAAAGGATCTAAATAGACACCTTTCAAAAGAGGACATTCAGAAAGCCAAGAGACATATGAAAACATGCTCAAAGTCACTAATCATCCGAGAGATGCAAATCAAAACAACAATGAGGTACCATCTCACACCTGTCAGAATGGCCATCATCAACAAATCAACAAACGACAAGTGCTGGAGAGGATGTGGAGAAAAAGGAACACTTGTGCACTGCTGGTGGGAATGCAGACTGGTGCAGCCACTATGGAAGACAGTATGGAGTTTCCTCAAAAAGCTGGAAATGGAACTCCCATTTGACCCTGTGATCCCACTTCTAGGAATATATCCCAAGAAACCAGAAACACCAATCAGAAAGGATATATGCACCCAGATGTTCATAGCAGCACAATTCACCATAGCTAAGATCTGGAAACAGCCTAAGTGCCCATCAGTAGATGAATGGATTAGAAAACTGTGGTACATCTACACGATGGAATACTATGCTGCTGTTAAAAAGAAGGAACTCTTACCATTTGCAACAGCATGGATGGAACTGGAGAGCATTATGCTATGTGAAACAAGCCAGTCAATGAAGGAAAAATACCACATGATCTCACTCTTTCGTGGATAATTAAGACCATTACAAACTTTCGAACAATAATAAATACAGTGGCAGAGCTGCCTCAAACTGATTGTCGAACTGCAGTGGGAAGGCCAGGGAGGGTTGGGGGACAGGAGGGAGGGGAGTAAGAGATCAACCGAAGGACTTGTATGCATCCATATAACCATAACTAATGGACATAAGACACTGGGGGGTAAGGGAGGGCAGGGGCTTGTCAAGGGTGGGGGGGGGAAAGGACACTTATGTAATACCCTTTGTAATACTTTTAGCGAAAAAAAAAATAAAAAAATAAAAAAGAAGAAAACAATCCCAACTATAGTTATATCAAAAACAATAAAATACTTAGGAATAAATTTAACCAAGGAGGTAACAGACCTGAACTTTTAAAACTATAGACATGGATGACAGAAATTAAACAAAAAACCCCCAAGTAATTGGAAGCATATACCGTGCATATGGATAGGAAGAATTAATATAATTAAAATGTCCATATTATCCCAATCAATCTACAGATTCAATGCAACCCCTATCAAAATACCAATGGTATTTTTCACAGAAGTAGAACAAATTATCCTAACATATATATGGAACCATAGAAGAACCTGAATAGCCAAAGCAATCTTGAGAAAGAACAAAGTTGGAGATATCGTGCTTCCTGATTTCAAACTATACTACAAAGCTATAGTAATAAGAGTATGGCACTGGCACAAAAACAGACACTTAGATCAATGGAACAGAATAGAGAGCCTAGAAATAAAACCTCTGTCCCAATTAAGCCCCAATTAATTAGTTATCTGTCTTAGTGGGACAAATGCAGGTGACCAGGAGTCAGCAATAACGGCCTATGCCCTGGTACTTCAATGTCTAGACAGCTGAGCCAAACCGGAACACATGAACACACAAGACAGAATTAGTATGCAGTCACACAAGGTTTATTTACCTATTCCTAGTGGGTCCTAGGCTCCAGCAAAGCCACCTGGCGATGTACACCGAAAGACGGACGACAAAGATGGAGACAGGTGGCCACAGTTGGTTCAGGCTTACATAGCAGAGCAGCCAATCAGGGGCTTGTCTCATGGAGTGACATGGAGTTCTCCTCTCATTAGGCAGGAGACATTCACTGAAGAAAAATCTGATGCTTATATAGCCGGTGGTAAACAACTTGTGTCTTATCAGTGTGGGCCAGACGGTGTGCCTTTGCTAGGAGCAGGGTGTTTACGCTTTAAGGGCTTAGGGCATTCACATCAAGATAGTGGGGCGTTCACTACATTTTGGAAGTTACAGAGTATTGGGGTCTTCACACAGCAAACATTTCACACATTAATTATTTCACACAATAATTATTTCCACACATTAGAGAGGTTTCCTTATGATCATAACATTATTATAACACCCTCACTTAAATAACCAATCTGTGAAAAAGGAAGCAAGAATGTACAATCGGGAAAATACAGTGTCTTCAATAAATGGTGTTGGAAAAACTGGACAGATATATGTAAAAAAAGGTCCTTCTCCAAACATGGCCCGGTGGCTGCCCCCTCAGCAGCTAAGGGACCATCCTCACCTGCATATTAAAATGGCTGTACCTAAAGAAGCCATCTATCTCTTGCTTGTCAGAATGCCAGTGCAGGATCTGCATGGTAATCTTGATTGAGCTGGTAACACTGCCTTGTAATCACATGATCAGTAATGCATGCTTCCAATTGCCTGTCGAAAAGGCAAAATCATGCTGTCCCTTCTGTTGCCACCGGGTCTCTTCGTGGACCAGGTACCATACCTGAAGAAAGTCTCTCATCAATAAGGAGCTGTGGACGATGATTCAAACACGCTATTCAAAGGAATGCAAGCTTATAGCCTCTGGATAAGTATGGGAAGAAATTGTTGATGACTTATCAGCCAGTTCATCTGTTAAGTAAACCTGGAGAATTGAAAAGAGAATATGAAGAGGAGATAAGCAAGGTGGAGGCAGAGGGAGGGACCAATGAGGAAGAAGCAAACAAAGCCAGTGAAGAGTACATACAGAAACTATTGGCAGAGGAGGAGGAAGAAGAAAAAAGGCAGAAAAAAGGAGAAGAGAAATGGAAGAACAGCAAAAAAGTGATGAAGAATGGCAAGAAAGCTAAGCATTAATATTAACAATTTCTATGAGGAAAAAGTCTTGGCTTCTCACACGAATTCCAGAAAATCTTATCCAGTCTCAAGCAAGCTGCAAAAGTAAACTAAAAGCAAACAAACAAATACTGGAGATATTCAGAAATATTTGTCACCTAAATCTCAATTTGGGTCAGCATCACAGTCTGAAGTTGCACAACAAGGTAAGAAAAACTCCATGTCTAAGGAAACTCCATGACAGTAGCGATGTGTAAAGAGCCAAGACATTAAGAAAGATATGCCAACACTTTCTCCGCAAATATGCCTTGAAATTCAAGAACAAGGTGCAAAGTCATCAATAGAGTCACCTATGTGCCAATTATGCGCCAGTGGTACAGAATGGTGTCTTGAAGGAGAAGTCAAGATGAGACCAAGCAATCATGATAAAGAATTATGTGTCATAAATCATGAGAGACCTGAAGCCAGAGTTTCCCACTCTAGAAAAGCTGTAGTTAAGCCTTATGGCAAAACAGAGAGTGGGTGTACTATGTCAGCTATGACACAGATAATTGGAAATAACACAGTTGAGACAGAAAATGAAAAATCTTGCCCTACTGATCAGTGAAGAAAGTATTTCCAAAAGAAAAAACCAAGAGTCTTCATTTGAAGCAGTCAGTGATCCATGCTTTTCTGCAAAAAGAAGAAAATGTCCTCTGAATCTTCCTCAGACCAAGAGGAAACGGAAACATTAATCAGCTGTACCCCACAACTGTTAGATTTGGAACATTTACTTTTTGAGAGACATAAACAAGAAGAACAGGACAGGTTATTAAAGATTCAAAAAGAGGCTGATAAAGAACAAATGAAGGTAAGCCAGCAGAAAGGATCCCCACATGAATATCAGTTATGTGCTACACCCTCACCTCCAGAAAAATTGCTAGATGAACAGAGAAAGAATTCCAAAAATAGGAACTTAAAATGACAAGCTTATATAGAGCATTCCAAACCTCAGAGAGGCCCAAAAAATGAAAATTGGCGACCTTTTTTTAAAGATCCAGTTGAAACATTCAGTTAATGTTAATGGAAGAAAGATTTCAAAGTCTACTAGAGATGATTGTAATGTATCTAAAAGTGTTCATTCCTTACAGCCTAGGAAGTCACAGAAAGGTATTTTTCAGATGTTTCAGAGATATATACAAAGTAATCCATGGGCAAAGGAGGGGTTGTTTTAGAATTTGGTAAAGCTGGATTGTGATGCTCTCCTTTTTATCATAAAATATTTATAAAATGTCTATTCTGCTCTGTGGGCACACTCATTGCCTGTAATTGAAGGGCTGTGCAATTACAAGGGAGGAATATACAAATGTACTTCTGCCAAAGTCAGTGATAAGCAAGAGTCTCAATTCTTTATGAAAAACTGTGATCTGCTGAGTTTGACAGTCCTTATATGTAATAGATATGAAAATGCCTGGACCAACTCCCAAGAAATCTTCCAATGCTATTCTCTTTTTTAAAAAAAATTCATGTTTTATGGCCTTTGCTCACCTTTTTGTGCTGACTAGTAATTAAAGCAAGATTATATTGTAAGCATTATAGCATTTTCTTTTATTTAAAACTAGAGGCCCGATGCACGAAGATTTGTGCAAGAATGGGCCTTCCTTCCCCTGGCTGCCGGCACCGCCTTTGCTTCGGCTGGAGCCACCTTTCCGCCTTCCCATGCTGCCCAGAGACCCTGAGCGGCTGGGGTGGTGCGGAACACCATGGTTGTCACCATGGTGACAACGCAGGTATCCCACCCTGGCCTCTCAATGCCTGTGTATGCAAATTAACCCACCATCTTTTTGGGTTAATTTGTATACTCACTCCTGATTGGCTGGTGGGCATTGTGAAGGTACAGTCAATTTGCATCTTTCTCTTTTATTAGTGTAGATGGATTAGAATCATGTGAAGTCAGAAAAATCAGAGTTTTCTGGAAAATTAGGATTAATCGACAGAAAAGAAACTTATCTCTTAAGGCAAAATGACTTAAGAGTTGGGGGAGGCTGAGTAGAGCGAACTGATAACTTGGAAGCATTGAAACTGAGTGGATGATCAGAAACTGGGTCCAGGATGGAGTAGCAGAGCATTCTCCCTTATCCTTTCTTTGCTAAATGACACAGTAAACATTTGGGTTTTACATCTTGTGACACTATAGTAAGTGTCATTGAAATAATTAGTTACTAAATTACCTGAAATTTTGGAAATTCACCTTTCTATTAATGTTATTTTAGAAAAAATGAGAATTACTGTAGAAGAGTTAAATCACAGTGTACAGTATATTGTTAAATCACAGTATGTTGTGGAACCCAAGATATAAATAACCATGTGTTTATTTCCTTATTATTTGTATTGGTAGTGATTTTTATTTGTGTTTATGGACAGAAATAATATGATACTGGGGTTTCCCCCTAAATTACCCCACAAAGTTAAATCAGAGGCCATGGTTCCATTTTGTGAAATTTAACTTGGAGACTATTAATTTTTGTTTCATTAACATGAACAACTTTAGCCTGGCTGGCATGGCTCAGTGGTTGAGTGTTGACCTATGAACCAGGAGGTTGCGGTTCGATTCCTGGTCAGGGCACATGCTCCGGTTGTGGGCTCGATTCTCATTAGGGGCATGCAGGAGACAGCCAATCAATGATTCTTTCTCATCATTGATGTTCCTATCTCTCTCTCCCTCTCCCTTCCTCTCTGAATCAATAAAAATAAAATATGAACAACTATGAGCAAACAAGCAACAGCATTTCTGCTGATGCTAGTTATTCATCCTTTTAAGGTAAAAATGCAATAAAATGCCCTAGAGCTAAGTCTAGCTTCAATGTGTCAATATTTTTATACACTTTTGAGATATTTTACCTCCAAATTTTATAACTGAAATTCTGTTAATCTTTGCCTACTTGGTAGCATCTACTTCAATATTCATTGGGTAGGTAATTAGGGGTAGAATTCTGATGCTAATTTAAAATTTACTTTGCCCTTTATAAAATAAAAATGTAATTGCCTTTGAGTAATGAAATGATTGTGCTGAAATGAAGTGTAGTCAGAAATGAACAAAATTTGTCTAAAATAGACTAAAATTTATTTTTCATCCAACATATTTAAGAGCAATTTCACTTCACATTTAAGGGAAGATGTTGGATCTCCTCAAATTAAAAGTTATGTAATTAAATCTTCCATGACCAAAAAGG
>NW_005879332.1:0-7047 GCF_000147115.1 Myotis lucifugus | reverse complement strand
TCCCTGAGCAAGAAGACTGGCAAGAACAAAATTAGGTACTCGGCCTAAGTTGTCTCGGATATAGTAAAAAGAATGACCTAATCACAGGGACTAGGACAGAGGCCAGGAATTCAAAGTACAATTCAAGGAAGGATGACTTGATGCTGAGCCGCTGAAGTACTTCCTGCCAAGATTAATGCAACATGGGAGAATGGTAAAGAGGAACCTTGGGATTATAGCTGATCAGAGGCCTGGAGAGCAACCTGCCAGATGGGAGAGGGGGACAGAAGGACAGGAGGACAACACGAAGGACTCCAGGGGTTAAGAAATAACAAAACTGATCAAGTGCTTAAAATGGTCTTTTTAACAATTGGGGGTTAAATACTGAGTGTGACACATATATTGGAGCTTTGGGGGAGGGGGATTAATAAATAGCACTTAGAAAACTAAGCAAATAAAAAATAAGTTTAACTTTAGGACAAACTAAAGTTGTAAGAGAAAGGAAAAATCAAAGAATACTATGAGGATCTGTAGTGAATCCTGTGTAAACTCTGGCTATTTTTTTTTTTTAAAATGTATTACTAGAGGCCTGGTGCACAAAATTCCTGCACTTGGGGGGGGGCGGTGAGGGAGGGAGTCCCTCAGCTCGGCCTGCACCCTCTCGCAGTCTGGGAGCCCTCAGGGGATGTCCAACTGACAGCTTAGGCCCACTCCCCAGGGGCAGCAGACCTAAGCTGCCAGTCAGACATCCTTAGTGCTGCCTTGGAGGTGGGAGAGGCTCCCGCCACCGCTGCTGCGCTCACCAGCCATGAGCCTGGCTCAGGGCTTCTGGCTGAGTGGCACTTCCTCTGTGGGAGCGCACTGACCACCAGGGGGCAGCTCCTGCATTGAGCTACACATCATAGCGACCAGTCGTTCCGCCGTTTGGTCAATTTGCATATTAGCCTTTTATTGTATGGAATAACTGTACTTAGGATGAAAAAAGGAGAACAGGGGCAGATAAAGTGAAAGAGTTTTAACGTCCTCAATAGCAATAACAGGAAGTCAATAGGTGATGTCCAAAACTGATAAATTGAGAAATAACCATATAAACATTTTATTTAGAAACTAGTGACCCAGTGCATGAATTCGTGCACATTGAAGGGAAATTAATTAGAAGAAATATTTTAATATCGCTATTCGCCCTTTCTCTATAATAGAAGTGTCAACCAAATTCACCATTGACAATGACAGATCAAAATACACATGTGCAATTGGCACCAGCAAGAGCTTTATATGTCAATTACATGTCAATTAGCCTTTTATAGATATAGAACAAACTTGCTTAATTAGACCTGCTTTCTGATTTAGCTAAACTTCTTCCAGCTCAGTGAAGCACTCCAACTTCTCTTTCAGGTAATTGTCAGCAACACAGCAGTAAATATCAACACAAAGCAGATTATTATTGTAGATCACGCAGGGAGAACAAAGGGTAAAATATTTAACTGCAGCAGTGTTTGACTATACTCTGCGCAGTGAGAAAACCTGAAGTCATTTTCAAGGTCCACCATTTCTTACTTCTTTTCAGTCGTGTCAAGTTTCTAAGCTTTCTAAATCTCCATTTTCCGGCTAATGAAAAGAAAATAGGATTCCACTGAGTCTCCTATCTACCTACTCCAGGACTTCTGTGAGGATCAAATGAGATGAGGCACGTGAAAATGCTTCACAGGTATTTGGTTACAGTGTAAAGTGTTTCCACCTGGCTATAAAGCAAGTTGTGTTCCTGGGCTGAAGAAACTGGAAGGAGGCTAGGGAGAGGAAGCCGGCATTGCTATGTAACATCATTACCCGGACAGAGGGAAGGACACTTAGCATATTAGTCTTTTATATAGATAGGTATGGAGTCAAATAGCAGAAAAGTGGCTAACAGAGTTCAAAGTAGTTGCCAGTAGAGAATGGGTGTGGGTGGCATGCGGTGAGGGAGAGAGCAAAGGGGTAGTAATGTTAACAGAGGACTTCTTTTTCATTGTAAGTCATTTTGTACTATTTGATTTATTACTTATATCCTTGTATTATTGTGACAAAATTGCTAATTTTTTTAAAGCTGATGGAATTTGATTGAAAGAGAGAAAACCACACCAAAATTCATCGTGGGTCTTCCCAAGAAAGCTTCAAAGAAACTTCAAGTCGCCGACTTGGCTCAGTGGATAGAGCGTCAGCCTGCGGACTGAGGGGTCCCAGGTTCGATTCTGGCCAAGGGCACATGCCTGGGTTGCGGGCTTGATCCCCAGGAGGGGGCGTGCAGGAGGCAGGGAAAAGGAGCCTTTCTTTCTTTCTTTCTTTCTTTCTTCCTATCTTTCTTTCCTTCAAGTATATCTTTATTGATTTCAGAGAGAAAGGGAGTGGGAGAGATAGAAACATCAATGATGAGAGAGAATCATTGATCAGCTGCCTCTGGCACACCCCTCTCCCCCTCCCCCCCTCCCCGCCCCAAGGGATCAAGCCCACAACACGGGCATGTGCCCTTAACTGAAATCAAACCTGGGACCCTTCAGAGTGCAGGCCAACGCTCTATCCAGTAAGCCAAACCAGCTAGGGCCATAGCTTCTTTAATAGGTCCTCACAGAGTCTGAGGAACCTAAAAAAAATGACAGCCAAAGTAAAAAAAAAAAGTGAATGAGTGGAATAATGAATGAACAAAGCTAAAGGCCAAATTAGTGATCTGGAAGATAAACCTAAGGACAGCTTCCAGAACATTATGCAAAAAGACAAGGAGATAAACGATATGTGAGGGAAATTGAGACATAGAAGATAAAGGAAGTTCAATATCCATCAAATTCAAGTGCCACAAAGAAAGAAAATAGAAAAGGGAAACAAATCTGATAAACAATAGAGGAAAAATTACCTAAGCTTAAGGATGAAATGAATGATTTCAGAGTGAAAAGGCCCACTGAATATCAAAGGAGAGCAATGTAATAAGACCCATAGCTAGGTGCGCATTGGTAAAAATCCAGAATAAAATTCAGATAAAAATATAATGTTTATGTAAATTGAAAGTTTACAGAAAGAGAGCATGTTGCCTACCAAAGAATAAGAATCCATTGAGCTTCAGAATTACCAGCATTGCTAGATGCTTGAGTGTCTTCTAAGATGGACCAGCTTCATAATTTGCAGGGTTCGGTGAAAATGAAAGTGTGGGAATTCATGATCAAAAATGATTCAGAATTTCAAGATGATGACAGCAGAACCATAAACAGGCCCTTCTAAGCATGGGGTCTCTTGTTTTCTTCCATTTCCTTTATTTCCAGGTCATTCTCATGCCACTTTCTTTCTTGGAGGGCACAAGTCTCATGCCAATGAAGGAAGCCCTGAGTCAAGTTCTGAGAAGCAAAGACTTTGAAACCTAACATTCTTTACTCAGCCAAACTGTCAGTTAAGTAAAAGGGCAAACAGAGATGTTTGGGGGCTTGTAAGAATTCAGGGGAAAAAATGTAATTGACATCTATCCTACATGAAAGAAAGTATTTGAGTAAATTTAAAATACTACATGAAAGAAAGTATTTGAGTAAATTTAAAATAAAATAAAATAAAACAGAACTTCCAGAAAAATGAACCAGGACTCCAAGAAATAAAGTGATTTGAAAAGCCAGACAGTGTTAGCTGAGAATGACCTAAAGTAAAGGGAGTTAAGAAAATAGGAGATATATTAGATATTGATGCTTAAGTGAGTTTTCTTTAAGCTTCAAAGATTTAATGACATTGGATTACATTCCTTCTCTAAAAAGCCAATCACTGTTGGTTCACAGGTGAATAATATTTAAATAATTATCTTATTAGAATGGATTTTTAAATGATTTTTATTCTTAGACTCCATCTGCAATTGAAACACGGAAAACTATAATAATGTTATGGAACAGAATGTGAATATCATAAACCTTGACAATGTAAAAAAAATCTAATAAAGAAATGAGAGGCAGATGAGTAAAGAAAAAAGAGAGTATGCCATTTTCTTGTCTATCAGAGCAGAGAGTCAATAGCATCTGCCTGAATTTTGATAAATACAGAAATGAAGGCTTACTGTTTTACTTGCAGTTACAAACTATACCGCAAAGGAACTAAAATAAGATATCTAATAACCACTGGTTGGGAAAAGTAGGCAGCATTACAGATATACTAACATCCTTATTCTCCTATCATTGATAAATCAAGAAACAAAGGTATAAGCAAATTATTTTGGGTTCTATGACAGAGAATCTTGACAATAGGGACTTCTGGAAAGTGGAACTGAGGGAGCAACTTGGGAAGGAGTGTGACATTTATTTTATTTGTATTTATTTTATATATTTTATATTTATTGTGTTATTTTTATTTTATACTTTTCTGTATTGTCTAATTTTATGTTCATTAATTATGTCTATAATTAAAAATCAGTTGAGCAAGATGGAAACAAGAGAGACAGGGATCAGTAGGAGCCAGTATGCTCCATGAACTTGAATTTCTTTCTGATTTCCTTGTTACTAGACTGGTAGACTAAGAAAACTCATTTCTGCTATGTCCCAAACTCTATTCTAAGAACTGGGGGTGTGGCAGCGACCTTTAAAAGGAAAAATAAACTAAAAAACTGTCCTCATGAAACTTGCATCCTAGTGTAGGAAGCTGACATCCTAGGGCAGTGGTTGGCAAACTCATTAGTCAACAGAGCCAAATATCAACAGTACAACGATTGAAATTTTTTTTGAGAGCCCAATTTTTTAAACTTAAACTATATAGGTAGGTACATTGTTATTAACTTAATTAGGGTACTCCTAAGCTGGCCTTTGCTAAAAACGTCCTCAATCTGAGGGGTCGACCTCAGCGAACATACCCCCACTTCTTCTAACGCCACTTCTTCAAAATAGACTCGCCCAGGCCGAAAACCGACTTCTGCGCATGGGCCATGAAGTTTCAATCGCACGTGGTATTTTGTGGAAGAGCCACACTCAAGGGGCCAAAGAGCCGCATGTGGCTCTCGAGCCGCAGTTTGCCAACCACTGTCCAAGGGCATAAGTTCTAGAGCAGTGGTTCTCAACCTCTGGGTCGCGACCCCTTTGGGGGTCGAATGATCCTTTCACAGGGGTCGCCTAAGACCATCAGAAAACACATATATAATTACATATTGTTTTTGTGATTAATCACTATGCTTTAATTATGTTCAATTTGTAACAATGAAAATACATCCTGCATATCAGATATTTACATTATGATTCATAACAGTAGCAAAATTACAGTTATGAAGTAGCAAGGAAAATAATTTTATGGTTGGGGGTCACCACAACATGAGGAACTGTATTAAAGGGTCGCGGCATTAGGAAGGTTGAGAACCACTGTTCTAGAGAAACTTTCATTAGGGAAAAGTCAAGGGCTGTCTGGGTGTGGGGGATGAGGGCGTGGCAGTCTTAGATTGGGGGCCAGGTTTGGCCTCACTGATAAACTTCCTAAAGGCATGAAAGTGATAAGAGTGGTCATGTGGTTACCTGGGGGGAAATATTCCAGACAGAACAGCCAGTGCAAAGGCCCTGGGGCAGGAGTTACCCAGGAAGTTCTAGGAATAACAAGGAGGCCAGAGTGACTGGAGTGGAGGAAGCAAAAGGGAGTGTTGTAGGGAATGATAGGAGAGACATAAGAGGGTAGGGGCAGAACACACAGGCCTAACTGGCTCTTTGAAGGGTTTTGTTTTTTCTTCTGAACAAGATGGCAAGAGAAAGCCCTGAGACATAGAAGAGCACAGTGCTTCTCAAACTAGTATGTACTTGCATATCTGGGGATCACGTGAGAATGCGGATTCTGATTCAGTAGGCTTGAGGTGGGCACTGAGATGCTCCAGTTTTCACAAGCCCCCTGGTGATAAATTGCTGCTGGTCTGAGGACCACACTGTGAGTAGCAAGGGTTGCTCATCAAGCAGGAATGATAAGCCTCATAGACAGCTTTTGGTAGAGAGGGACAAGCTGCTCTGAAAAATCTCTGAGCACTGGAAAATTGGCTCATATGGTTGGATATGCCATGAGGAGCTGAGGTACTCAGGCCAACAACCACTTGAGTGAGCTTGGAAAAGAACCAAGCCTCCTTATCAAGCCAAATCAGACCCCTTGATTGCAGCCTGTGAGAGACCTTGAGCCAGAAGACCCAGCTAAACCGCACCCAGAGTCTAGAACAGCCGTGGGCAAACTACGGCCCGCGGGCCGGATCCAGCCCATTTGAAATGAATAAAACTAAAAAAAAAAAAAGACCGTACCCTTTTATGTAATGATGTTTACTTTGAATTTATATTAGTTCACACAAACACTCCATCCATGCTTTTGTTCCGGCCCTCCGGTCCAGTTTAAGAACCCATTGTGGCCCTCGAGTCAAAAAGTTTGCTCACCCCTGGTCTAGACCGACACACTGTGAAATAATCAATGTTTGCGTTTTTAACTGCTACATTTTAGAGTAATTTGTCACACAGCAATAGGTAACTGATACACCATCAAAATTTCCTTTTAAATGTATGAGGCATTTCTAATTCTCTATACTGCATTATCAAGCATATTCCTAACAGCAAGCACTTCATTTTTCACTACGCATTGATGACAACCAAATCTTCTGTATACAAATTTACATACCTGATGACTGAAAGAATTTTCCACAGACAAGCTTTGGGCTCTATACATTTTTTTGTTTCTTTGTTAATCCTGAGGATATTTTTTCCATAGCTTTTTTTCACAAATAGTGGAAGGGAGGGAAGGAAGAAGGGAAGGAGAGAGAGAGAGAGAGAGAGAGAGAGAGAGAGATCGATTGGTTGCACGTGTCCTGACTGGGGCTGAGGATCGAACCTGTAACCCAAGTATGTGCCCTTGACCAGGACTCAAACCCACAACCCTTTGGTGCTCAGGCTGACCTCTAACCATTTAGCCACACTGGCTAGGGCTAGCTCTATACACTTAAAAACCTAGTCCCTTCTCCCTTACTCAGATATTTCATATCAAATTCCTAACTCTAGCCCTGCACCTTCATGCCCTAAAACATGGTGAATGAACAAAGGGGGCAGGAGGAGTTTCCCTGGGATGCAGCGG
>NW_005879331.1:0-7048 GCF_000147115.1 Myotis lucifugus | reverse complement strand
TATTTTCCTAGGGATATGTCTTCTACTTTTCCACTGACTTGAATTTTTTTTTTAGCTTTTGCCTAAATAACATTCTATTTAGAATTCTCCTCATTTTCAAAGCACAACTTCAGTGTCACTTCCTCAGAAATTCTTTTTTCTATTTTCCAATAACTTTCTTTACATGTCTCCAAAATAGTAAGCAGTACTGTTTTTATACATCTCTCTCTACCAAGAGTACATTGTAAGCCACATGTCTTGAGGGCACAAATAATGCTTCATTCATTTTGGCTGGCACCCTCCCAAAGCTTGCCTCCTAAAATCAGTGTTTTAGAGGTAAACCTATGGAGCAAACACCTGAGCTTTACTGTTTGCTTACACTGTCTATGCCTCAGTTTCTTTAATTTTAAGATAAGGAGCTCTGTGATATTATAGTACAGAGTACACATCTACAGTAATCTTTATGAAGTTTACAGGAGGGCCAGCCACATAGTAAGGGCTATAATGCATTAAAGTGAATAAATGTTTGCTGAGTTACATTGGATTACTATCACATATACAAATCAAGATTTTTTAAAAATCAGAATAAAGATGTTTAATAGTACCAAAAATGAAATAAGGTGTGCATGAGAAAGTATGAAATTATTCAGAAAAAGTAAACTAGTACAAGACATTATTGTCATGAGACAAGAAGAATAGAAATATAAGGGCATTTCTTATCTCATTCCCTTGATGCTAGTTCTGAGCACATGGTTACCTACAAAAAAATAAAATAATAAAATAATCCTTTGGCTGAATTAAGTCCATGGGACCACAACACAAAATGAGAAATTATCCTTTTAATTAGCTTCAGTAAGGCTCAATTAAATTATTTTCTGAGAATTAATAATAATGGAAGAATTTTATAGGTCTTCCTTTGAAAAGAGACATTTAAGTTCCTTTAAAAGTCAAAACTATTACATGAAAATTTTTGACCAGAATAGAGAATTCTCTAGATAACCATAATTTAAAAAAATAAAAAAGAAATCTAATATTAGCATGATGCTTCTAAAGCACTAATATCATCACATGATTTGCCCAGTAGTCATTCTGGGCAAAGCCCTTTTAGACCAGAGTTGATGTTGAATCTGCAAAAGGAAGAATACAGGAAGCATTGTGTTTTGCAGTACTTACAGTTGGATGGATAAACCTTCAAGGATAAGGGATCATCAGATTTGTGGAGATAAAGAGTAGGAGAGGAGGCACCAGAACGAGAATCATGAATGGATTTATGTTTGACTTTACTTCATACTCAAAGTGTGATCCAAGGCCTGTTACCTAAACCTCTTTGAATCTCAGATTCCTTGTCTGAGGTTGCATTGATAACTTATACCTTTTAGCTCTAACCATCATTGATTCTATGTAAAATAAATAGTATGTACAGCTATAGTATTATAGTGATATTCTTACCATTTTCAAAAATAAATAGATGATATTTTGAAACATGTTAATGAATCTCTTTACTCTTTCCAAATAGATACTTGCTCTGTTGGGTTTATGGCATCCATTTCCTTCATAGGATTCTAGGATTTGTATGAAAATAGTATTCCATTTTCAAAGTTCAAAATGAGATATTTTGGTAAGGCAACATACCAGCAAGCCATGTTATTATCTTTTTAAAAAATATTTTATTGATTTTTTACAGAGAGGAAGGGAGAGGGATAGAGTTAGAAACATCGATGAGAGAGAAACATCAATCAACTGCCTCCTGCACACCCCCTACTGGGGATGTGCCCGCAGCCAAGGTACATGCCCTTGACTGGAATTGAACCTGGGACCTTTCAGTCTGCAGGCTGAAGCTCTATCCACTGAGCCAAACCAGTTAGGGCCATATTATTATCTTAAGAGAAGATTTACTAAATTCTCTCAGCTACCATTTATCATGATAAGGGCTGAGCCTGTGGACTTTTCCATACACAGTTCTCCCATAATACAAAAAAAAGTGCTCATTTTGCCTATAACATCTGGCTCTGAGGCTTGCTGTTCTGAGATAAAAGGGAGATGTGATGTAGAGGCTTAAGAAAATCCCCACCATTTGGGCACCAGGGAAATGAAGAGTTCATGACCTGATATCTGTTCTCTCTTGGTTTCATCAGAAATTGCTGCTTCTTATTGCTGACTCAACATATCTACCACCTGGCCATAAATTCACAAAATGGGCATGGTTTTGCCCTAGGCAGATGGCCCCATAATGCATGGCTAGAGGGCTACCTTTATACCTATTTGCTGCTACATATTTTGGCAATCTCTCTGGACAGGTATATTCAGCTTCCTCGCAGGCACACAGGTGCTTCTAGATCGTTTGTACAACATAGGAAGGGCCACTAAGAAGTATTTTCTTAAATTCGTTCTCTCTCTCTCTCTCTCTCTCTCTCTCTCTCTCTCTCTCTCTCTCTCATCCAACAATGCTGGGCCACCTCTTTCCACGTGACACACCTATCTATCTAGCTTTACCTTTACTTTATTTATTTTTTCTTTCCTCTTCTCTTTAGTGAGGAGCTTACTTCAGTAATACCCTTCTTCCTGACTAGTACCATGGATTAGTTTTAGTAGTGTACAGGGAGTTGAAAAAAAAACTTGCTAATAAGTACGTACAGAGTTATTTTTAAAACTTTACGTACATTATACAAACTAGTGGCCATGACTTCGATTCTCTATGAAATTTTAGCATATGCTATAAAGTGTATATTTCATACATACTTGAAATTAAATCAGGGGAATGGAACAAGCATAGCGTATTTTGATTTCTGAAATATATCCATTTCTCCCAATAAATACTTATTTTTTAAAAGGCAAAGCAAGTATATTAGTTGTTTGTACATTATTAAATTCAGTTTTTTGAATTATCACATGCAAAAACATACCAGTTATTATTTTATACATTTAGAGAGAACTTACTCATAGTATTCCACAGATCCTCTTTATTCATTGAATCTATTAATAACACAGAAACAACATTAGTAATAATAATAGCTGCCATTTATTCAGCCCTTAATATGGACAAGAGAGCTACTATGCTAAAAAGCCAAAACTAATCCATGAGACTAGTCAGGAAGAAGAAGAAGAGGTGGGTTTAGCACCTCTAAGAGGTGGGTAACTCCTTTCTTACCAGCAACTAGCATTTGTTGGATAAGAAGTCAGACCAGATTCTTTTGGTAGATACAATAATAATCTCCTTTATCAACATTTATAGGCAAACCTGAGAATACAGATCCCAAGTTTAATCAGAAATGTGAAGAATAGATGGCCTTGCTTGGGTCTATAGTCTATGCCGCATATAAGACTGCAACTATTAATAAAGTATAACATTGGTTCTCATTTCTCTATTGTATGTAATCTCCTCAGAAACTCTGTGAAGAGGGAGGTATAAAGATTAAAAGGGCAAAGTTTTACTATTTTTGATCCCAAGTTATAATACTATCAAAACACTTTTGAAATATTACTCTTAAATTCTAACAGTACAGCAGGACTATTGAAAGTGACATGATAAATGTAAATTATTTCAATTAAGTTTAAAGTATCAACTTCAACTTCAGTATATCAATATAGAAATATTAAAATTAGGAATAATACCAACTGACTTGAAAATAGCTTGGAGATTTTAGCTGAATCTAAGATAGAACTGAGTCAAATGCTTGTCAATTCAATCAGTACAATATTAAATGGATAGAAATATGGTACCTTAGATAAGGTAAATGTCTCCACTGTTATCTTTAAAAATCTACATTGAATTTTTTACTTTAAATTTTAAGCATATTGTTCACTAATAGCAATATAATAAAACCCCATTTCTCAAACTGAATTTGTTCTGGAAAGCTGTTCGAAAACCGAATCATTTTTCTCATTAGAAATAATGTAAATTGAATTAATCTGTTCCAGACCCCAAATGATTCCATGTTTTACCCTTTCTTATATACAATACATGGCTATTATATTGTTTAATCTATAAATAAATACTTTAAAACAAAAAGGAGATGAAATGTAAATAAATATTTAACAAAAAGGAAAGGAAACGTAGAGTAAAAAATGAAAATTTAAAAATTATAAGCAGCAACGAAAGAAAAAAAACACAGAAAATATTCACAGCACAATATCCTGAGATTTTAACAGTGGTAAACTGACTCATATTTAAGCATTCTCTCCTTTGATTGTCACCTGAGAGATTCATGATCATACGGGTATCAGCATGAAAGGGTTGCCAGGTTGAGAAGTGAATTATTCAAGATGGAAGATGTTCGAGAAACGAGGTTCCACTGTACATGAAAAAAGGCTTACTTAGATTATAACAGTTTAGAAATCAATTCATGAGTATATAGTGAGGAGATTAGGACCATTTTTCCTACAGGAAAAAGAGATATGAGAACATCAAGGCAAAAATTTGAATGGAAGACATTTAAAAATAATTTAGTTAATATAACTCCCAAAGATCAGTGGATAGCAGTTTAATCAAGCAGAATTTTTTTAGGATAAAGAATGTTATAATTGGAGACCCTAAAAATAGAGTGAGCAATTGCTAAGTTATGATTTCTCTGCAACTCTCTTATATAGTGGCTCTCAGGAGAATAAAATTATGCTTATATATATGACATTAGTTTATTATATATTTTACTGACACAAAAATGTGTAGAACATAATTTGCAAGTGACTACAAATATATAATTAGATTTGTAAATTCTATATAGCCAATTAATTTTCATACCTTTTTTTGTATTTGCCAAACAGTTGTACCCATACTCAAGCCATGGTTGCAACTGTTGAATAGAAGTAGTTCCAACTAACTAATTTCATTTACATTAATAAATAAGAAAAAAGTGAAACAATAAACACATGTTCATTCAGATCTATTCATTATTTCACAACTTCACTTATTCATCAATGATGTGAATGATGACTTAGCTACATTGGATCATTGTCTTAGAATACTAGAAAAATATTTCTTTAACTTCTTTGTGCTATTCACAAAGTAACAGCTACATGTATGTCACATCTTAAATTTAATTGCAGTTTTTCCATTTTCTTTATTACTTTCTCAAAACCATAAAACACACAAAACAATAAATTAGCACTGATTAGTGGTGTTTACCTATTTCCAAGGTGTAAATACTCCGACCGTAGCCAATTTTAAGCTACAACATAAAGTCATCTCATAGAAAGGGATGTGTAGTACCACTATGCTTTATTATTTTTAAATTTTATTTTTCCATTACAATTGACATTCAATTTTTTATTAGTTTCAGGTGTACAGCATACTTGACTATTACATAACTTATGAAGTAATTCCCCTGATCATGCTAGTACTCAGCTGGCACCATCAGAGTTATGACAATACTAGAGGCCTGGTGCACAAAATTCATGCATGGGGGGGCGGGGGTCCCTCAGTCCGGCCTGCACCCTCATCAATCCGGGACTGCTTGGGGGATGTTTGACTGCCTCTCGCAATCTGGGACTGCTGACTCCTAACTGCTCACATGCCTGCCTGCCTGATCACCCCTAACCCCTCTGCCTGCCAGCCTGATCACCCCTAACTGCTACCCTGCTGGTCTGATCGCCCCTAACTGCCTCTGCCTTGCTGTGCACCTGGGACCCAGGAGTCTCTCCTCTGGTCCATCGCAAGCACCGAGGACCTGGGCCGACTTCGCCCAGGCCAGCTTCAGCCACAGGGGACTGTGGGTGGGTGGCTTTGCCTGGGCCATAGCTGCAGGCACCTGGGACCACAGGACAGGCAGCTTGTTCCTCTCCTAGGCCGGAGCCACAGGCGCTGGTGCCCGGGACTGCAGGGACCTCTCCCAGGCTGTAGCCTGGCTGGTCCCCATTCCTCTCTCCCAGTATTGAGTGTCTGAGCCATTATGGCATGAGAGCATGACAACCATTTGCATATTAGCTCTTTATTATATAGGATTATTGACTATATTCCCTATGTTTTACTTTACAGCACCATGACTATTTTGTAACTACCAATTTGTTCTTAATCCCTTCATATTTTCCATCTGCCCTCTCCCCCGCCCCCCCGCAACTTCCCTCCAATCTGGCAGCCCTCAGTTTGTTCTATCTATGAGTCTATTTCTGTTTCTGCTTGTGCATTTTGTTCTTTTGATTCCACAAATAAGTGAAATACTATGGCATGTGCCTTCCTCTGACTTATTTCCCTGAGGATAAGCCCCTCTACGTTCAACAATGTTGTTGAAAATGATTAGCTTTCATTCTTTTTCTCCACTCCTCTGACAAGCACTTGGGTAGCATCTATATCTTAGCTATTGTAAGTAATACTGCAATGAACATAGAGATGCATACTTTTTTTTTGAATAAGTGTCTTTAATTTTTAAATATGTATACCCATAAGTAGAATTGCTGGGCATAGGTACTTCTATTTTTTATCCTTTAAAGGCTGTCAATACTGTTTTCCATGATATTTAAACAAATTTGCAATGCCACCAACAGTGCATCAGGGTTCCTTTTTCTCCACTTTCTTGCCAACAGTTGTTCTTCATTGTTTTATTTATGACTAGAGGCCTGATGCATGAAATTCGTGCAAAGGCCTCAGTCCCCGCTGCCACCATGGCTGCCTCTGCCTCAGCCCCCACCGCTGCAGCTTCAGAAGATTATTTGTTCTAGCCCTGTAATGCCATTGGTATATTGATAGGGATCATATTGAATCTATAGATTACTTTAGATAGTGTGGCTAATATAAGATGTTAATTATTAATATCCGGGGGACGAGAAGATGGCGGCGTAGGTAAACACCGGAGTTTGCTGCCTCGAACAACCACTTCAAAAATACAACTAAAAGTCGGAGCGGACATCAACCAGAACCACGGGAAGGCTGGCTGAGGAGAGTCTCTTCAACTAGAAGCAAAAACAACAGCATTCCGACGCTCAGCGGAGGCGCAGTGTGGAAAATTTAAAGGTACGGCGGTGCGGTGGTGAGGGTGCGCGGCCAAAGCGGGCTGGCGGCTGAGGGCGCGATTGTCGTTTTCAATCAGGAGCGAGTCTCAGACTCTGGGCTACAGATCCGGGCGAGTCTCTAGGGACC
>NW_005879330.1:0-7048 GCF_000147115.1 Myotis lucifugus | reverse complement strand
AAAATTTCTAGCCCTAGCTGGTTTGGCTCAGTGGATAGATGCATCAGCCTGTGTACTGAAGGGTCCTGGGTTCGATTCTGGTCAAGGGCACATGCGTGGGATGCGGGCTCAATCCCAGTAGGGGGCGGGCAGGAGGCAGCCAATCAATGATTCTCTCTAATCATTGATGTTTCAATCTTTCTCTCTCCCTCTCCCTTCCTCTCTGAAATCAATAAAAATAAAAATAAATTTTTTAAATTAATAAATAAAATAAAATTTCTACATTGATGGGCCTTACTCTAAGAATACAAGCACAAAAAAAGTAAAAATATGAAACAGGCAAACTGAAGGGTAAAAATTTGCTACCCAAATATATATTTTACCAAAAGTTCACCCATTTCTTTAAATAGTAACCTTTCCATTTATATAATTTATTTCTATCCAACTTTTCAGAAGCTTTCCTTGGTTTAAGCAAGGCCTATCGGTTACCATCCCATGCACATCTTTCTAGAGATGCCCACGTGGTAGGAAGATATTAACATCCACTCTTTCATTTAATCTTTTCCTGGGGCCATCTGTTCCCTGAAATTTACTCTAGAGTATATTATCTCATCCTAATGAACTGTCTAAGCCTGAGAAAAACCCTGCTCCCTGTCTCCTTCCACTGTGGCACATGGGGAAAAAATAAAATGTCACTGCTGGTCTGCTATCCAGAAAAGTAATAGAGGGGGATTGTCAAGGGGAGAAAAGGTTGGTCCCATGGAAGTGAACGGGGAAAAGGAGGAGGCCAAGTTGAGGGTGAGAGGGGGGCACCTTAAAACAATAAGAGGATGAAGAGGAGAAGATGAACTGACCCAGGGCTCCCAGTTCTGAACACCAAGTTCCAAACTCAGCTCCTGATTCTGTTCTTGACCTTGGGCAAATCTCTTGGTTCTCTGTATCCTAATGTAGCTCCAGGAAGTTAGCAAAAATTATGCCAGAAGAATGCGTGTTACAGAACCTAGTGAAATGCCAGTCCTTACTACTGATAAAAGCTAAGCTACCTGCAACAACAATAAAATAAAATAAATCACCAACGTGGTATTAATAAACCCTCTAATTTGTTGGAATCATGATTCACTCAAGAATTGCAAATCATTTAAGGTCAATCCTCCGCCTTTACCTTTCCCTCTTTCTAAACAACACATTCCATCTCAGATTTGACTTTTGAACATTTTCCCTGGCATTTTGTCTTCAGTTACTACACTACTTTAAATAAATGCCTTATTCTTTTTTTTTTTTAATCTTCTCCCAAGGATAGTTTTTCATTGATTTTTAGAGAGAGTAGAAGAGAGAAGGAAAGCCAGAGAGAAATATCAATGTGAGAGAAACACATTGATTGGTTGCCTCCTGCAAGCACCTGACCAGGGCTGGGGAAGGAGTCTGCAACCGAGGTACATGCCCTTGACCAGAATTGAACCCGGAACCATTCAGTCCGAAGGCTTACGCTCTAGCCACTGAGCCAAACTGGCTAGGGCTAAATGCCTTATTCTTTAAAAAGAAAGTAGAATTTCATTAATGCCTTGAGGTCCTTACAGAGCAGTTGGTCCGATGCATCTCACTCTCAATTAGCCTCTACTACATCTAGTTATAGTTTTAATCTCTCCAACCTCTTTTCTTTCCTGCTCCTCTTCTCCTGGGTCTTCTCCAACACACAGTATCTCTTTGTGATAAAGCGACGGTCTAAATTCAATGCCTTGTTGTCAAGTCAGACACTGAGACACAGATCACCACCTCCCTGCTTTGACATTGATACTTCAGTACATGCAGCCTTGAGCTAGAATGATACTGGCTGCCAAACGACATTGGAAACTCCTATATTGTCTACTTTCCACTCATATCCCAATTCCGTTTCCGAACTGTAATTTTTCTGGTTTGTTTTCTTTTTCTGTAAAAATAATATGACAGAGTTTAAATTATTTTGTCCCAAATAGTTTGCATTATACCCAACTGCCTTCATTTTATGAACTCATTTGACAATTGCGGTCTTATACCTTAGGCTGTCAGTTTATTAGTTTACTTCCGTGTGTGTGTGTGTGTGTGTCTGTGTGTGTGTGAGTATGTTGGTCTGTGTGTAATCTCATGTGCAATTAGAGAACTCTTATCTCTTGAATTTTTAAATACTCTCACATTGGGAGAAAGAGGGAGAGAGAGAACAACATTAATTTGTTGTTCCACTTATGTATGCATCCGTTGTTTGCTTCTTATATGTGCCCTGATTAGGGATCAAACCCGCAACCTTGATGTATCAGGACAACACTGTAACCAACTGAGCTACCCAGCCAGGGCCTATATTCTTATCCAGTATACTTAGAACTCAATAAATGTATGGTCATTTACTTTCCTTCCATTGTTTCTCAACAGTACCAATAGGAGTCATGTCCAAGGCTAAATCCCCAGCTTGTCCATTTACTAGCCATGATCCTTCCCAAATTACTTGTCTCTCCAACCAGAAGTTTCCTGCCCTAGTGACAGGTATGTGAAAACAGGTAAGGTAAGGAAGGCATGGAAAGTGTGGAACAGTGTCCATGCCTGCCACCCAGCAAGTGAAGTAAACACATTCACGTCTAAATTCATCCAATGGTGTCCAAATACTGACCCCCTTCTTCCTTCCACTTTATAGAAATGTGTTTAGTATAACATAATGCATTCGATTTATGTTCAAATTAATGCTGAGAGTGTGAGAAATTGCAAAGCAGACTTAGAGCTAAGCATTCTATACAGTACACTAACTTGGAGCTCTCTTGACTTGGCTCTGGTGAGAGAGGGAAAAAATCATCTATTTCTTTTAGTTGTTTGTAGTCCTCTCTTAAAATTAAGTAAAACATAATAATAAGTAAACCATCATAATTTAACTCCACTTGTTAACCCTAGCAAAAGGTACTACCTACAAAAAAAAACCTAGTATATTAAATGTGTGTTCCATTGGTGGAGAACCCAATAGCCTACCTTCAGCATAGCTAACTATTAGGTTTCCATTCCTCCAGAGTTCTGAATGACTGCCTGCCCAACTTCATTCTTAAAGAAGTTAATCAAGTCTGTTTTTTTTAAATATCTGTTTATCATAAGTAAATTCTAAAACAGAGATATCCTATCCAGGGCAGTTCATCTAATTGTATTGCTTCTTGGATATTAATTTTAAAAATTAAGTTGATTGTGGTAATTAAATCCAACTATAAATTTGTGATGCCTAGAAGTACATTATGTGATGTTAATTCAACAAAAATATCTTCGTAATTTCAGGCTTTAGCAATTTATTGTTGGATTTTAAAGTTCATATTTCTGATACTTTATTTAAATAGACTCTGGGGACCATGAAGTATGATTTTCAACAATTATCACATTTTAATTGATAGCACCCATTTATCTAATAACTTTAATACTTAGAAGCCATTTGTTGAGAAATATTCACTGATTCAAATGGTTTGATATTTTAAAAAATCTTTTCCCTCAATACAAACCTATTTCTGAATTAAGAAGTTTTACTGATATCAATGCTGCGTACCTAATCTTGTTTGCAATTAGAGAACTCTCATCTCTTCAATTTTTAAATACTCTCTTGAAATCAAAGGATTTAAGAATAGATTAGTATCTATGTAAGTTATATAACTGACATTTGGATTTTTAAAAAACTATCTGGTCATGTCCATTCAACAACAGCATCAAATGGCTCACTTTTAAAGTTCTCCCACAAAACAACTTAATTTGAAGATCAACAAATCCATCTTTAGAAACCTCACAATTAAATAAATATACATTATTTGACATTTCCACATTGAAATGAACTCCCCGCAACTAGTAATTTTAAAAAATCTTTTATTTGGTCCCCAGTAATCACAAAACCTATTCTTTTTGTGCAAAATTGAAAGTCTAATTTGCCAGTCAGGCTGAAGTAAAATAATGTAGACTCCTCTGTCTAGATAATTAGCATTGAAGAAATAATGTTCTACCAAGTATATCATTAAAAAACATTTGCACATTAGTACCTAGTACAGTTTTCACTTAACATCTCTATAAACAAGTTATATGTACTCTAAACACAGTTAAATAAACAACCCAATTACATTCTAGAGCTCCCTTCAAAGATGTCTAATATAGTAAAGAAATATATGTTTTAACAAACGTTGCTTTCGCCTAAGGAGTTGCTTCCAATCCTCTGTGAAATGAGTCACGGTAGACATACATAAATAAATATAAATAAAAGTATTAATGTAGCAGCTTCTTATTTATTTAGGTGGTGCTTTTAAGTGTGATCAAAAATAAGTTAAAAGCATTTATCAGAGGCATTGGAGAGTCTCAATGTGGCAGGGCAAGGTGGCACCCAGATTTCAGAAAATATGTACAGATTCCAGACACCTTAGGTTGAATCCTAGCACCACTGTTTTTATGTTAAATTAGCCTTTACCAAGTTACTCAAACTCTCCAAATCCCAATTTCCTCTTCTGTAAAATGGGATTCATAAGAGTACCTTCCTCTTTGGGGTTTTATGAGGATGAAATAAGATTATCTTTGTAAAAACACCTAGACTAGCACAAGATGCTTACATAGCAAACAATAAATGTCAACCATCATCATCATCATCATCTCACTGTGCTGTAAAAAGAAAAAACTGGATGTAAAGATAGTTGAATAAATTCAATTCTTCTGTACACAAACCAGACCAATGGGCAGAGCCCAAGCCAGTAAGTGAACCCCCATATTCAGATCGAGTCTCAACTCCTATTCATAAGCTGCCTCTCACTGCCAGCATATATCTTATCTGAACAACCAAAAGAACAATCTGGTTACTCATACTATATCACATTAATATGTAAATGCATCACTTCAGCAAGAAAAATCACAAACAAGTAGTTCATTCATGCCTCATTTTAGTCATGACAATCTCAAACTTGTCACCCAAAAATTAAATTTTACAGCTACAGTTAAATGAAGTAAACACATTCACATCCAAATTCATTCAATGGTGTCAAAAAAGATCAACATAAACAACCAATCCGAGAGGAGAAGATAGGATTAGTCCACTAAGCATGGATTGTCAAATACTGAGGAGAAAATGCTTCATTATCTGAAAAGCATAAATGATGTACAAACACTATTGATTTACACAAACAATGGCCCCTTGTTTTATGACTACATTCAATAACTGCACATAGTCAGTCTTAAAATGAAAACTGCACAGAGGTCAGTCTTAAAAAAGCACGTGAGAGAGAAAAGTTCCATCCTCAAAGGAAAGGACCTTATCTTTAGTGCATAATTTCTGGATAATAAAAAGATAAAAGGTTATAGTAGAATACAAATAGTTTTTTCTGCCTATGATGAATTTCTTAAAAGAGAGAACTCCTTTTCCCCTAAAGTTGGTTTATAATTAGAAATTAGATTCCTCAATAATTCAATGACTGAAACCTTTACTAAAACCAAATGACCTTTTTAATTAAATGTTCTCCTATTATATAGGCTCTGCTAAGCAGGTATCATCTCTACAGATAATAAACCCTTTTATATGTATTAAATGAGCTTTTCCCTCTATGTCCATCCTTTTCTTTTGTTTGACATTCTAACAGTAATTAATTACTGGTAAAACTTTAAAAGTATAAGAAATTACTAATGCATTCCAATAAATGCTCTGATTTGTATAATATTTATAATGTCCCTATTCTCATTCTATCATGAAAGTGTTCAAACTAAAATATTTTACTCTTCCATATCTCTTTTTAAAAATTCTCATTTCAAAAGAATATAGCTAGTGAGGGGAAATCTGTACAATTTTATTGCAGCATTAAGAAGTGTGTTAGGATTTGAAAACCTAAAGAATAGAATGAATATGTGCATAAAATGGACATTAGATTTAAAAGCTCTTGCCACAAACAATGTATTGTTTAGTTATAATTGTGGCTCATCCAAGTAAATGTATGAAAGATGCATAAAAATATGGTGACTGCATTTGGATTACTTACAATTTTAACCTTTAAGTGTCTGTCTAAAAACCAAAAGTAGTTAAATTACTATTAAGACATCATGTCAAATGCTCTGGAGTATGTAAACCCCAAAATACATTGTCATCAAACCTCACTTTCCCTAAGGGTACCACTTTCTATTTAGTGAATTTCATTAGCAATAAATCAAAGAAAGTAAAGACCCTTAAGTATGTGACTGTTACATGTATGTGTGAAGTACATATTCCTCCAACACTTTGTCCTGACTATGATGACGTAGGCAAAATGCTTTATCATCATTCAAAATAAATGATAAAACCAAGACAAAGTGATTAAGTGACTTATTAAAAAATACCAGCCAATTGTTGGCAATTTTAGTTTTTTATTAGGCTTCTTAGCTTTCTAGTTTGGGTGAGGAAGGTGCAAAATAAAGTACCATCTGATAGAGCCTCATCTGAGAGAATAGAAAATGCACGTTATGGATACCGATATTCCCAAAGGAGGTGTGGGAATATCTAAATCTTACACATCACCAAACACTCACAAACAAAAAGGAACAGGAACAGGACAGTTCTGAATCCCAAATCACTAACCTGACAAATCAAAAGAGTAAAGTACAATTTCTGGAAACTCCCCCCTCCGGCCCACTCTCTCGGCTGTTTCCACCTGGAAACAGATTTCAGCTTTCATTATGCTTTTGAAATGGGCTTTTCTTAGCAAATGTCTGCACTCCTCAGGCAAGGCCCCTTAAAGTAACCTAATCCCGCCTGAATTGCTCGGTGGAAGAAATGCTGATTCCCAATTCAAAATAAATCCCTTAGCTTTTTCTGTATGAAGAGTCACGAAAAAAAACTCCTCGCTATAATTGAGATGCAGCCTGTTATCTTGAAGATTCGCAGGCCCAATCTCAGCTTAGGGGAAAGAGAAGTGATGCTGGGGGAAGGGGGCGGCAGAGAAAAGGGCGAAAAAAAATGCTGGGGCCCGTTCCCGGGATGATGCCGGGAATGAAAAAGGAACCTGGGAAAACCCCGGGCCCAGGGGCCCCCCGGGGGGTCCCCCCCCCCCCCCGGTTAAAGGCTCCCCCCCGGGGTTTCTTT